>NW_028242741.1:0-153000 GCF_964263255.1 Lissotriton vulgaris | reverse complement strand
AGAAAGTTAGGGCGATGCGTCTCAGCACACAGCAGATGTCATGTCTGAAGTTCTAGTTCATCTCCCTAGTTTTGAAGAATGAGCCAGGTTTTAGTCAGACTTCAGCACAACCTCTAAATGTGTGAGTGTCACTCGTGATGAGTGAGGCTTGAGGGCTCTGATGTATGCATGTCTTTACTAATGTCATTGTTGTGTCACCCAAGGCATCTTGCATGACAATGCTGCAAAGAGTTGATGCACTCACTAATAAACGGTGTATTGATGACGAGTGTACTATGATATAGGGGCCTATGTGAAGGAGAACAATATTTTCGAGTAGTGAAATGCCCCTCCCCTGTTCCTCAGACCAGTAACACCCACTCATTTTTATGATTCAAGTCACGCTGTGAGAAATCTTTGGATCATTATTGATTGCTCTATGATCTTAGGAGTTAATTGTTTCAAAGACATATTGCTTTATTTTTTTGTGATTGAATCTCTGTTGAAAGATGGAGGTGGTTACTCTAAAGACAACAAAGCCTGCAAGAGGCCGCTATCTTAATATTTTAGGAGACAGTTGTGCTCTTAAACCAGAAACTCAAAACCTAATTGGGGCCTACATTTCAGTCTTGTTCGAGGATATAAAACCGTATCAAATATCAGCAATAAGCGACAGTCACAGGAAAATTAGAAATAAGCTGTTCCTTTAATTGTCGCTTTGACTCATGGCCTATGCCGCATTGTCACTGATCTGGTGTTTAAAACTCCATGGTATTTTCCTCTGTTTACTTTCCTGTGTACCACGCTGTGGATTTGAAAAACCTGCAAATAAATTATTTAAATAAATAAATAAGCTGTCCAGTTTAATTGCAAAACTGACCGAAATATTCATATATTCTTTAAAATACCAATATATTCATTGAAATACAGATATATTAATTGAAATACAGATATATTCATTGAAATACAGACTGTCGCTTTCAGTTGTCATCTTTCTGTAAATACTCTCTAATCCTTTACGTCAGTGTTTGGAAGATGCTCATCAGAAGTGAAGCTATAAATGCTTTTTTACAGCAGCAACCAAGTGTGAGGCCCTGTACTTGAACTGTCTGACCCTTAAAACCATTCACGTCTGTGACATCTGAAATCCTAGGTATTTACAGGTATAAATGCTTGTTTGTGTGAAATGTAGTCACTGCTGGAGCCTGGAGGTGGCGGTTCCGTCAGCGGCCACCAGAGGGCGCTCCTTGCCTGCTGATGAAACCCACTGAGCTGCACGTTGGATGAAAGGGAGAAGGGTTTCCTCTTCCGGGTCAGCGGTGGCAGAGACAGCACCAGCAGCGGAGGTGACATCACTTCCTGCCTCTCTGTGTGTTCAGCCTGCTGCAGAGGAGGAAGGAGCCCTGTCTGGTGGTCAGATACCTCCATCTACAGACCCCAGATCTGCCCCCCAGGAGGAGGAGAGAGCCTGGACAGGTTTCTGCTCAGGTAGGAGAGCTGCCAACTCACTTGGCTGCAATTTATTAATCCATCGATCAGTTTCCCCTCTCCCCCCCCCCCCCCCTGGCATTCACGGTGACGTCAGGAGAGCTCTGCTCTTCCGATTTTGGAAAAGGGGGGTGGTGATGGACAGAGTTTCTGAATGATGCAGAATACTCTTACCAAGTCAAGAGATCATGGTTTTAATCCATCACCGTTTTTTAGCTCAATGCACCATCCCAGCTCAGAGCCTGGCTATATGCAAATTAGTCTGTTCAAGTCAAGTCAAGTCAAGTCAATAAATTTATATAGCGCGCTACATACCCAGAGGGTCTCAAGGCGCTGTTGCTGTCCCAGTGCATGATGGGAACTGGGCAAACCAAACTACCAAGCCAATTCTTATACTGGTAAGGAAACAAGCTTCCGGGGACCGGTTTCTCTGCTCTTCCTCCTGCTGAGCCTGAGTGGGGAGCGGAGGAGGTGAGGCCTGTCCAGGGGAGCGGAGGAGGTGAGGCCTGTCCAGGGGTGCAGAGGAGGAGTGGCCTGTCCAGGGGTGCAGAGGAGACGAAGCCTGTCCTGGGGTGCAGAGTAGGTGATGCCTGTCCAGGGGTGCACAGGAGGAGAGTCCTGTCCAGGGGTGCAGAGGAGGAGAGGCCTCTCCAGGGATGCAGAGGAGGTGAGGCCTGTCCAGGGGTACAGAGGAGGAGAGTCCTGTCCAGGGGCAGAGGAGGAGAGGCCTGTCCAGAGGACGGGCAGAGGAGAGGCCTGTCCAGGGGAGGGGCAGAGGAGGAGAGGTCTGTCCAGGGGCAGAGGAGGTGAGGCCTGTCCTGGGGTGCAGAGGAGGTGAGGTCTGTCCTGGGGTGCAGAGGAGGTGAGGCCTGTCCAGGGGGTGCAGAGGAGGTGAGGCCTGTCCTGGGGTGCAGAGGAGGTGAGGCCTGTCCTGGGGTGCAGAGGAGGTGAGGCCTGTCCTGGGGTGCAGAGGAGGTGAGGCCTGTCCAGGGGTGCAGAGGAGGTGAGGTCTGTCCTGGGGTGCAGAGGAGGTGAGGCCTGTCCAGGGGGTGCAGAGGAGGTGAGGCCTGTCCCGGGGTGCAGAGGAGGGGAGGCCTGTCCCGGGGTGCAGAGGAGGTGAGGCCTGTCCATGGGTGCAGAGGAGGAGAGGCCTGTCCAGGGGTGCAGAGGAGGAGAGGCCTGTCCAGGGGAGTGGGGGGCAGAGTAGGTGAGACCTGTCCAGGAGGCAGAGGAGGAGAGGCCTGTCTAGGGGTGCAGAGGAGGAGAGGCCTGTCCAGGGGTGCAAAGGAGGCAAGGCCTGTCCTGGGGGTGCAGAGGAGGAGAGGCCTGCCCAGAGGTGCAGAGGAGGTGAGGCCTGTCCAGGGGTGCAGAGGAGGAGAGGCCTGTCCAGGGGGGTGGGGGCAGAGTAGGTGAGACCTGTCCAGGAGGCAGAGGAGGAGAGGCCTGTCCAGGGGTGCAGAGGAGGAGAGGCCTGTCCAGTGGTACAGAAGAGGTGAGGCCTGTCCAGGGGAGCGGAGTAGGTGAGGCCTGTCCAGTGGTGCGGAAGGGGTGAGGCCTGTCCAGGTGGGCAGAGGAGGTGAGGCCTGTCCAGGGGTGCAGAGGAGGAGAGGCCTGTCCAGAGGAGGGGCAGAGGAGGAGAGGCCTGTCCAGGGGCAGAGGAGGAGAGGAGGAGAGGCCTGCACAGAGGAGGGGCAGAGGAGGAGAAGCCTGTCCAGGGGCAGAGGAGGTGAGGCCTGTCCAGGGGGTGCAGAGGAGGTGAGGCCTGTCCAGGGGTGCAGAGGAGGTGAGGCCTGTCCATGGGGTTCTGAGGAGGAGAGGCCTGTCCAGGGGGTGCAGAGGAGGAGAGGCCTTTCCAGGGGGTGCAGAGGAGGCGAGGCCAGTCTAGGGGTGCAGTGGAAGTGAGGCCTGTCCTGGGGTGTATAGGACGCGAGGCCTGTCCAGGGGTGCAGAGGAGACGAGGCCTGTCCAGGGGTGAAGAGGAGGAGAGGCCTGACCAGGGGTGCAGAGGAGGTGAGGCCTATCCAGGGGAGCAGTGTCTCTCTTCGGGGGACTGGGCATAGCGCCTCGAGGCTCAGGGCGGAGTGAGAGGCACTGTATGGGGTGAAATGAAGTCTGGGCTCCTCTGACCTTAATGAGAATCCTTCATCGAGAGCTCCTGAGAGAAGCACCGAGAGGCCTGTCCAGGGGTGCAGAGGAGGTAAGGCCTGTCCAGGGGGGCAGAGGGGGAAAGGCCTGTCCAGGGGTGCAGTGGAGGTGAGGCCTGTCCAGGGGTACAGAGGAGGAGAGGCCTGTCTAGGGGTGCAGAGGATGTGTGGCCTGTCCAGGGGTGCAGAGGAGGTGAGGCCTGTCCAATGGGTGCAAAGGAGAAGAGGCCTGTCCTGAGGAGTGCAGTGGAGGAGAGGCCAGTCCAGGGGTGCAGATGAGGTGAGGCCTGTCCAGGGGTGCAGAGGATGTGAGGCCTGTCCAGGGGTGCAGAGGAGGTGAGGCCTGTCCAGGGGTACAGAGGAGGAGAGGCCTGTCCAGGGGTGCAGAGGAGGTGAGGCCTGTCCAGGGGGTGCAGAGGAGGTGAGGCCTGTCCAGGGGGTGCAGAGGAGGAGAGGCCTGCCCAGATGAGTGCAGAGGAGGCGAGGCCAGTCCAGGGGTGCAGAGGAGATGAGGCCTGTCCAGGGGTGCAGAGGAGGTGAGGCCTGTTCAGGGGTGCAGAGGAGGTGAGGCCTGTCCAGGGGTGCAGAGGAGGTGAGGCCTGTCTGGGGTGCAGAGGAGGTGAGGCCTGTCCAGCGGGGTACAGCAGAGGTGAGGCTTGTCCAAAGGGTGCAAAGGAGGTGAGGCATGTCCTTTTCAGGGGAGTTGCAAAGAAGGTGATGCCTGTAAAGAGGTGCAGAGGAGGTGAAGCCTCCCCAGGGGGAGGAGAGGAGATGGCCTTTCCAGAGGGAGTAGAGGAGATGAGGCCTGTCCAGGGGTGCAGAGGTGATGAGGTCTGCGAAGCTGATGCAGAAGAGTTGAGGCCTGTTCTGCTGGGGTGCAGAGGAGGTGTGGCCTGTCCAGGGGTACAGAGAAGGTGATGCCTGTCCTGAGGGTTGCAGAGGAGATGCCTGTCCAGTGGGAGCAGAAGAGGTGAGGCCTGTCCCAGGTGTGCAGAGGAGGTGAGGCCTGCCCCGAGGTGTGCAGTGGAGGTGAGGCCTGTCCCGGGGTGCAGAGGAGGTGAGGCCTGTCCTGAGGGTTGCAGGGGAGGAGAGGCCTTTCCAGGGGTGCAGAGGAGGTGAGGCCTGTCCAGGGGTGCAGAGGAGGTGATGCCTGTCCTGAGGGTTGCAGAGGAGATGCCTGTCCAGGGGGGAGCAGAAGAGGTGAGGCCTGTCCCGGGTGTGCAGAGGAGGTGAGGCCTACCCCGGGGTGTGCAGTGGAGGTGAGGCCCGTCCCGGGGTGCAGAGGAGGTGAGGCCTGTCCTGAGGGTTGCAGGGGAGATGCCTGTCCACGGGGAGCAGAGGAGGCGAGGACTGTCCGGGGTGTAGAGGAGGTGAAGCATGTCCTGTCCAGGGGGTTAAGCGCAGGTGAGGCCTGTCCAGGGGTGCAGAGGAGGTGGAACCTGTTCCTGGCTGGGGGTGCAGAGGAGGTGAGGTGTATCCGGGAGGGGTGCAGAGTGGTTGAGGTCTGTCCAGGAGGATGCAGAGGAGTGGAGGCGTGTCGTCTGCTGGGATGAAACCTGCCATGTAGGGGTAGGAGGTGAGGCCTGTCCTGTTCTCTTGGTATGAAGAAAGTGGACCGCCTCAGCCGCTGCTCTTACCGCCCAGAGATGCTCCTTTCCAGACATATCATTTTATTTTAAGAGCTCATAATCCGAGTTTTTGAAAAGTATTTGGAGTTACCTTAGAGCCTCAGATGGCTCCTGACAAAGGCAAACTAGCTAATTTCTCTTTTGTGAGTGCCCTGCCTTGTTTTAAGATGTTTATGTGTCGAATTCTGCTAGTTTAGGTGTTCCTTTGGTAACGCCTCCTGTCCTGGTGACGCAGAATGTCTAAAAGCTTTAATTGTGCTTCCAATTAGTAATTGGTTGCATCCCAATGGGCACACTTACATGGTTCCAGTAAAGGATTCCACTAATGTTCAAAATTAAACCAATTTTGCAAAACTAGTTACAAAAGAATAATCTGGCGGATGCATCAAAGTTGTTTTGCGAGTCCTTAATAGCGAATTTTAAGGAATCGCTATTAAAAACTCGCAAAACGGGATGCATGTAGGAATCGCTATGTTATTAGCGATTCCTAAAGATTCCTTATTAGCGATTCGGTAATAGCTAATCGCTAATAAGGAATGGCTTTCCCATTCATTCCTATGGGCCTAGGCCCATAGGAATGAATGGGAAAGCCATTCCTTATTAGCGATTAGCTATTACCGAATCGCTAATGTTCCGCTATTTCAAGGGTGCCCGGGTGTCCAAAGGACACCCTGTTGCACTCCTGAAATGGACCTGTGCACAAATGTTACACACACACATGTCCTAAGGGCATGTGTGTGCGCAACATGTAACTTTGAAAAATGCACAAAAGTGCATTTTTCAAAGTTTTAGCAAATTACCACAAAGTTCAACTTCATGGTAATTTGCTCCCCCTATTAGCGAATTCGCTATTTTTTTGGGTTTCATGCATTGCATTTAAGGAATCTCATTTTGGGATTCCTTAAATGCAAGAGCAATTTAAGGAATCGCTATTTAGAGATTCCTTAAATTGCGATTTCTGCATTTGGGATGATGCCTCCCAAATGCAAAAATACCGGGAGCAAACGGCCAGATTCTGAGAATCTGCCCGTTTGCTCCCGGTATTTTCTTTGATGCATCTGCCTGAATGTTTATTCCAATCGTTCAGAAATTATATTCATTTCTTTTCATTTCTTTCATGCTCAGTAAACAGAAAAACTGTATATTTTCATATCGAGTTCAGTTGTTAGCTCCAATGCATTTCGGGCGCTGTGCCCTTCATCTGGGAGCGTGTCTAAAGTAAAAGTAACATAGCTAAGTTTTAGATTACATAGACATCACAAAAAATGTATATAAACAATTGTATCAGCCTGCAACAGTGTCCCCATGCTCTATAAAACGTGAAGTGAGACGTGATTTAAACGAGGTGTGTAATTCGGCGCAGTAAGTGAAGAACGCTCTATGAGTGAACAACAAGCGTGTGGGTAAAAAAATGGTGCACCCAATTACTAATTGGAAGCACAATTAAAGCTCCTGACAAAGGCACACATCTCCTCCAAGCATGGAGTTTATTTTTTAAACCACTGTCTGTAGTAAAGTAACCAAGACTACAAACCCCAGAATGCACTTACGTATTACAGGCATGAATATTCGGGGGATTACTCTACGGAAATATTTGGTACTTCCCAGGGCATCGTGGCAGATAAGAGTAGAACAGTTCATGTGCAAGGGTGTTCATTCTCAGGCTCTTTCTGCAGATTGTGAGTCCAGTGAGATCTGTGATAATATGAATCTCTCTCAAGGAGATTTCACACAGTTTTATCTGTTTCAGGGAGAAATACAATGAAAAACAGGGGATGCAAGTCCAGCGCCAGAGTTTCTGGTGTCCTTGGATCTCTGGACTGACCCTTCCCTGGTCCTGCAAGAGAGGACGAACCAGGTGTTTAGTCTGGCCTCTCAAAGGGAGCGAGAGCTGGCTCAGTATCCTGGTCCTCCAAGTCCCGTCTCCCATCCTGGTCCTCACAAGGCCCTGACTCACGTCCTGGTCCTCACAAGGCCCTGGCTCCCGTCCTGGTCCTCACAAGGACTTGGTTCACGTCCTGGTCCTCACAACGCCCGGCTCACGTCCTGGTCCTTACAAGGCTCTGGCTCACATCCTGATCCTCACAAGGCACCGGCTCACGTCCTGGTCCTCACAAGGCCCCAGCTCACGTCCTGGTCCTCACAAGGCCCTGTCTCATGTCATGGTCCTCACAAGGCCCCGGGTCACGTCCTGGTCCACCAGACCCCGGCTCAAGTCCTGGTCTACCAGGCCCACGCTCACGTCCTGGTCCTCACAAGGTCCACAAGGCCCACACTCACGTCCTGGTCCACACAAGGCCCCAGCTCAAGTCCTGGTTTACCAGGCTCCAGCTCAAGTCCTGGTTTACCAGGCTCCAGCTCACATCCTGGTCCTCACAAGGCCCTGGCTCGCGCCCTAGTCCCCACAAGGCACTGGGTCATGTCGTGGTCCACCAGACCCTGGCTCACGTCCGGGTCTACAAGGCCCACGCTTACGTCCTGGTCCTCACAAGGCTCTGGCTCACATCCTGTTCCACCAGGCCCTAGCTCACTTCCTGGTCCTCACAAGGCCCCGGCTCATGTCCTGGTCCTCACAAGGCCCTGACTCACGTCCTGGTCCACACAAGGCCCCGGCTCACGGCCTGGTCCTCACAAGGCCCCGGCTCATGTCCTGGTCCTCACAAGGCCCTGACTCACGTCCTGGTCCTCACAAGGCCCTGTCTCATGTCCTGGTCCACACAAGTCCCCGGCTCACGGCCTGGTCCTCACAAGGCCCCGGCTCATGTCCTGGTCCTCACAAGGCCCTGACTCACGTCCTGGTCCTCACAAGGCCCCGTCTCATGTCCTGGTCCACACAAGGCCCCGGCTCACGGCCTGGTCCTCACCAGGCCCTAGCTCACTTCCTGGTCCTCACAAGGCCCCGGCTCATGTCCTGGTCCTCACAAGGCCCCAGCTCACGTCCTGGTCCTCACAAGGCCACAGTTTACTTCCTGGTCCTCACAAGGCCCCAGCTCACGTCCTGGTCTTCCCAAGGCACCGGCTAACATGCTGGTCCTCACAAGGCCCTGGCTCAAGTCCTGGTCTTCACAAGCCCCGACTCACGTCCTGGTCCTCAACAGGCCCTGATCACATCCTCTTCCTCACTAGACTCTGGCTCACGTCCAGGTACTCATCAGGCCAAGCCGCAGAGGGAGATCAATTGGTTGTTGGCCCACAATGCCACCTCAAACAGGAAGCAGACATATGCAAATCAGCTTTAGACTTCTTCCATTAGGGCAGTCCAGCCTGAAGGGCCAATCCAGATCCTTTCTGAACCGGAACACAATCAACCCAAGACTGGTTGCAGCCTATCTGGGCGTTGACTGTATGGTGCGGCTTCATTCCAGTGGTGCAGCGAGCACGGGGCCCATATCTGGGCACTGATTGCAGGGTGAGACTTCATTCCAGTTTTGCAGTGAGCACGGAACCCATACATGGGCCTCCCAGCTGCTGCCCCTCCCACGCTCCGCCCCCCCCACTCTCGATTTATGTCGGATGTCCACACGCGCAGCGTCCACGCGCTACGGCCGCGCCGAAGGTGCGCCAAAGGTAAGCCCGTCTACGCCCGTCCACGCCTGGACTGCGCCCAGCGCCGGACCCCCTGGTTCCCGTAATGCCCAGCCCACTCGCATCACTTACGATGCCACCTCCCTCCTAGCCCTTAACCTCGGCCGTTCCCCCAACTGCGTCCAAGCCGCTCCTGGACACACCCATGGACCCTTTTCTTGCAACTCCTGCAAGTTAGACATCACCAAAATCAACTCATCATCCACCAACACCAAACAGAGACCTGACACCAACCACCTAAAATGCATCCTGCTCAACACCCGCTCGGTCCACAGACACACCATCGACCTCTGGAATCTACTAGACACCATCTCACCGGACGTCGCCTTCCTAACAGAAACATGGATGAATGCCTCTTCAGCCCCAGACATCACCATTGCCATCCCGGAAGGATACAAGATCATCCGTAAAGACCGCATCAAGCAAACAGGAGGAGGCATCGCTATCGTCCATAAGAACTCCATCCGCATCTCAACCAGCTCAGACGTCAACCTTGCCAGCGCTGAACACCTCCACTTCCAGATCCACACCGACCCCAAGACCACACTCAGAGGCACCCTCCACTACCGGCCTCCAGGACCCCGTGCACAATTCAGTGGCGACATCACTGACTTTATCACCCCACATGCCCTCCCCTCCGAGGACTACATTCTATTGGGAGACCTCAATTTTCACCTGGAAAAAAGCAATGACAGCAGCGCCACCACCCTTCTGGACAATCTCGCCAACCTCGGACTCAAACAACTCGTCACTACCCCCACCCACATTGCAGGTCACACACTCGACCCCATCTTCACCTCCAGCAAACATGTCTCATTCAGTCACACCACAGCTCTTCATTGGACGGACCACAGCTGCGTTCACTTTATCTACAATAAGACCACAATCCACAACCATCCTCAACCCACCCTGAGAAGAAACTGGAACAAAATCACCATCGACCAGATCAGCTCATCGCTTCTTCTAAACCCCCCCGCCCACTCCTCAAACCCCGACCAAGCAGCTATTAACCTCACCCAATGGATATCCAACAGCGCCGACATCCTAGCACCGTTGAAAAAAGGTAAAATCAAACTAGGCAGCAAAAACGCCTCCTGGTTCAACGATGATCTTAAGAAATCGAAGAAACTCTGTCGCTCCCCCGAGAAGGCCTGGAAGAAAGACCCAAACACCAACACCAGGGACGCCTTCAAAAACGCCACCCGCATACACCACCAACTAATCCGGTCTGCCAAGAAAGCCGCATTCAAAGACCGACTAGATAACAACGCCCACAACAGCAAGGAATTATTCAACATGGTCAAAGAATTTACCAACCCATCAACCAACTCCAACGACATCACCCCCTCCCAAGCCCTCTGCGACTCCCTAGCTTCCTTCTTCCACAACAAAATCGCAGACATTTACAACAGCTTCGACAACCGACCCGGAGACCAACCCACCCAACCTTCCGCAGGACCTTCACCCCCCTTGAACATCCTTAACGACTGGAACCCAATCTCCACTGAGGACACCATCCGCCTGATGAACTCCATCCACTCAGGATCCCCAACTGACCCATGGCCTCACCACATCTTTAACAAAGCAGACTCCATCATAGCACCACACCTCCGAGATGTCATCAACTGCTCCCTCAACTCCGCCACCTTCCCAGAAAGCTGGAAACACGCAGAACTCAGCGCCCTTCTGAAAAAACCCACAGCTGACCCCAACGAACTCAAAAACTACCGCCCCATCTCGCTTCTTCCATTCCCGGCCAAAGTCATCGAGAAAGCTGTCAACAACCAGCTCGCTACCTTCCTCGAAACCAACAAATCCCTCGACTCCTCACAGTCCTGCTTCCGAGCCAAACACAGCACTGAGACCGCACTTATCGCAGCAACAGACGACATTCGAACCCTACTGGACAATGGAGACACAGTCGCCCTCATCCTCCTCGACCTCTCCGCTGCCTTCGACACAGTCTGTCATAGCACCCTTCTACAGCGCCTCAGAAACGTCGGAATCCAAGGAAAAGCACTGGAATGGATCACCTCGTTCCTCACCGGAAGAACCCAGAGAGTCCGCCTCCCACCATTCAAGTCAGAGGCCTCTGAAGTCATCTGCGGCGTGCCACAAGGATCGTCACTCAGCCCCACCCTATTCAACGTATACATGAGCCCACTTGCGGCCATCGCCCGCCAACACAATCTCAACATCATCTCCTAAGCTGACGACACTCAACTGATCCTCTCACTCACCAAAGACCCTAACACCGCCAAAACCAATCTACATGAAGGAATGAAAGAAGTAGCCGAATGGATGAAGCACAGCCGTCTGAAACTGAATTCAGACAAAACAGAAGTCCTCATCTTAGGCACCTCCCCCTCCACCTGGGATGACTCTTGGTGGCCAGAGGCCCTTGGAAAAGCACCCATCCCGACGGACCACGCACGGAACCTGGGCGTCATCCTGGACTCCTCACTCTCGATGACCAGACAAGTCAACGCCGTTTCATCATCTTGCTTCAACATTCTTCGCATGCTCAAAAAAACATTTCGCTGGATCCCCACCGAAACTAGAAAAACGGTCACCCACACACTGGTCACAAGCCGCCTGGACTACGGAAACACCCTATACGCCGGTACCACCGCAAAACTCCAGATAAAACTCCAACGCATCCAGAACGCTTCAGCCAGGCTCATACTAGACATCCCGCGTAAAGAACACATCTCTGGTCACCTGAAAAACCTCCACTGGCTCCCCGTAAATAAGAGGATTACTTTCCGCCGCCTAACCCACGCACACAAAGCACTTTACGAACTTGGACCCGAATGCCTCAACACACGACTGTCCTTCTACACCCCCTCCCGTCAGCTACGATCTTCCAACCAAGCCCTTGCCACTGTACCTCGCATCAACAAAACCACCATGGGAGGTAGATCTTTCTCCTACCTGGCAGCTAAAACCTGGAACTCACTTCCCACTCACCTTCGCCTTACTCAGAACCACCTAGCATTCAGAAAGCAACTTAAAACTTGGATATTCGACAAGTAATTCCCCACCCTTCCTCAAGCGCCTTGAGACCCTATGGGTATGTAGCGCGCTATATAAATCTCTTGACTTGACTTGACTTGACATGGGCACACCTGGCGTATTTATGAATAAGCAAAATGATGGGTGGAACGTTTGAGTTCATCTCTGCCACTGGTAATTACTCTGGGACACATCCAAGCCCAACCTTCTTGTTCTTGCGCTCCGTCACACCTCAGCATACAGCCAATCAGAGTGTTTTAGACAACATTACTTCCAGATGACTGCTCCTGTAATCACAGCAGTTCTAACTCTAAGGATCGGCCTGTCTCTCTGCTCCTGATGTTCACCAAACTAATTGAGGCCACGGTGAACAAGCAGCTCACCAAATACCTTGAGTCCCACCAACTTCTGCACAAAATCCATCCAGGGCTCCCACAGAGCTCTCTGCAGAGACCGTGCTGGCTAAAGCCACATGGGATATTAACGACATTATGTATGGGGGTGGGGAGGTGGGGGCTCTGATCTGATCAGATCTGTCTGCAGCCTTTGCCCCCATCTCCTGCTCCACATTACTACAGAGATTGCAGATGGTGGGTCTTAGGGGAAAGTGCCTGCTTGGTTCTTATCCTTTTTGAAAGATTTGACTCAAGTGGTGGCATCAGCTAAGTTCAGATCAACCCCTAAGACAATTACCCCTCCCCCGGCTGGTTTTGAGCCACAATCTTTTCAATCTTTACATGGCCCACATGGCCAGCCTGATCGAGTCATTCGATATCACCTCTACTCGATGATACACAGATCATTAGGTTAGAAGAAAATACACCTGCTCGAGTCATTCGATAATTGATATCACCTCTACTCGATAATACACAAATCATTAGATTAGAAGAAAATACGCCTGATCGAGCCATTCAATATCAACTCTACTCAAATGTACACAAATCATTGGATTAGAATTAAATACAGATAAAATGGCCAGTAATTTCAGGAGCTGCCACCAGGAAGTTGCTGATTGGATGAGCTCAAACTCCCTGGCGCTAAACAGTGAAAAAAAACAGAAATCGGGGTATTTGGGACTGGAGCCTCACGGCACAAGGGTGGAGGCCGGTTGCTTTGGGAGCTCTGTCCATCCCATTCCATCAGGTCAGCAAACTGGTCGTTTGGTTGGACTTTCATCTGTCCTTAGAAGGGTACATTAAAATCACCTGCTCTACAGGCTTCTGACTGCTGAAAGTTATCAGAAAAATACTTCCATTCATCCTTGCTTTATCTAGGAGGGACCTGGTACTGGTTCTGATCCTATCGAGAATGGATTCCTGCATCACTTTATAGGTAGGCATATCTGAATATCGCCTACATAGATTGTTGCTGCTACAAAAACAGCAGTTGGGCTGGTTCTGAGGTTTATAAAATCAAGGTCGATCTCCAACAAACTGGTCAAATTGCACCGGCTTCCTGTCCTGAAAAGATGTCAACATAAAGCACTTTATGTCATGAATGCTCTACAATCAGGGGGTTAATTCTTATATATCCTCGCTTATTGCCTGGTATCAGCTGGCCAAGTGGTGAGAATCCATCATGCTTTGCTGCGTAAAGTATCTAAGTTTACAAAATCAGAATAGATGGCTGCTCCCTGCCTGTGGTGACTGCAGGTACCTGGAATGGAATGCCCTCCCACCTGCTCTGTGCATCCAAGAAAACATGAGTTCTTTCAGGAAACAGATCAAAACCTTTCTGTTCATGTTCAGGGGCTGTGGGATTTTGATACTTATGTGCTTATACTAGCGCCAGGACACTTCTTTCCCGAACAGACCACGTGAAAAGGATTATCTCTCTTCTGGATTGGGCACAAGCTACAGGATCTCCTGTTTCGGTAGCACTGTTAGATGCTGAAAAAGCATTTGACAGGGTTTCCTGGAGGTTTCTGTGGGCTACTTTAGTTTGGAAGGGATTCCCTAAAGAATTTATAAACACAATACAGGCATTATACAGTCACCCGAAGGCAGCAATCCGTATTTCTGGTGATCTTTCAGACAATTTGGCAACAACAAGGGGGACCAGACAAGGTTGTCGTTGTTCCCCTTTGTTATTTGCCTTGTACATTGACCCATTTTTAAGTAGACTGGAAAAAACAAGAGGTATCATTCCGGTTAGGATACACCAGGCTGCATATAAAGTGTTTGCCTATGCAGACGATGTCGCTATCGTAACTTCGGATATTAAGAGTGCTTTACCGAAGATAGTGGAATTGGCGGAACAGTTCGGGGGATGGTATGTTACGTTATGTTATGTTAAGTATGTTTGTATAGTGCATGGCTGCCCCAGCAAGAGGGTGTCCCAGCGCTTGCAGAATAGTCAACCAGAGGAGTGAGCAGGATAGGTAAGTTGAGCTAGAAAAGCTCGTGCTAAATGGAGGCGAACAGCCAGGTTTTTATTTTTTTCCGGAAGAGCCATTGGTCTTGCGTGCCTCAAGGGGGATGGAATTCCATAGAGCAGGGGCCAGGGATTTGAAGGAACGTCCGCCTGCTCTGCTCTTGCGTACCCTAAGGTGCGGGCAAGGTGAAGGTCCGCAGAACTACAGGGACGTAGAAAGAGCAGAGACCCCGTAATTTTTGGGGGGCCTGGCCATGTAGGATTTTGTGGGTTAGACAGAGTGTTTTAAATTGAATTCTCTGTTTCACCGGCAGCCAGTGAAGACGGCGAAGGATGTGTGAGGTGTGGCAGCGTTTGGGTAGGGCAAAAAGAGTACGAGCTGCTGCATTTTGAGCCCTTTGGAGTCTATTCGTGGTTGTAAGGTAAGCACAAGGCAATAGGCCGTTGCAGTAGTCCAAGTGGGATAGAACCAAGGACTGGACTATTACTTGTCTGCTGGGCGGCTCAAAGAAGCCCAAAATGGGCTTAAGGGTGCGCAGGTGACCAAAACAGGTACCAGCCACCTTTTTTGTATGTGACTCAAAGGAGAGAGAGTTGTACATTAGGACTCCCAGATTCTTAACTTCCTTCTTGGGAATCAGGGGAGGGCCCATCGTCGGGGGACACCACTGGTCGCCCCATTTCTGTGAGTCTCGACCAATCAGGAGCACCTCCGTTTTTGAGGAGTTAAGTTGGAGGCAGTTCTCCGTCATCCAGCGTGAGATGGCTGTGACATCTTCCTGAAATTGTACCTGATCCGATATATTGTTATTGGAAAAGGTGAAAATAAGCTGCGTGTCGTCAGCATACGAGATCAACTTGATCCCACGTTCTTTTGCTAGCAGGGCCAAGGGGCGAACATACACGTTAAACAGCGTAGGGCTGAGGGCAGAGCCCTGGGGAATGCCGCATTTGAGAGGGAATTTGCTGGATGAATAAGGTGGGATGTGAATCTGGAAGGAACGATCAGACAGAAAGGATGCGAACCATGCCAAAGCCTTGCCCCAGACCCCGATCTCCCTGAGACGTTTGAGTAAAATCTCGTGGGAGACCGTGTCGAACGCCGCACTTAGGTCGAGCAGGATCAAAGCTGAGGTGTGTCCAAGGTCCTGTGATGGCCTTAGTTGCTCCGTGACTGCCAGGAGCGCAGACTCTGTGCTATGGTTTGCCCGGAAGCCGTTCTGTGACTCATCAGGATCCCATGTGCTTCCAGATAATTGGTCAGGGTGGAGTTCACATGGGCCTCCATCACCTTGGCCAGGTACGGTAGGAGGGAGATGGGTCTGAAGTTTTCTGGCAGGGAGGGGTCCAGGGTGGTTTTTTTTAACAGGGGGATGACTTTGGCATGTTTCCAGGATCTGGGGACTGTGGAGGACTGGAGGGATCTGTTAATCAGTTCCCCGCCTACGAGCAGAATGGAGTCCTGGAATTGCCTGAAGGTATCAGGTTTGACAGGGTCATCGGGTGACCCAGACTATACTTTTTTTGGCCAGGAGCTCGAGGTCTTTATTGGTCATGAGCGGGAGAGTTGGGAGGGAGTAACGGGAGTCCAGCTGGTCAGGGGGGTCGGGGGGTCGGCCAGGTAACGGGGAGGTTCCACTAGTATTCAGCAGGTTATAGATCCCCTCTACCTTATTAATAAAGAAGCAGGCCAGATCTGCACATTGGGAGTTGGAAACTATTGTACTGTTGGTTCCCTCTGTTACTTTAGTCATATCTTTAATTAGTGAGAAGATAGTTTTGGATGGGTTGGGACTGATTTTAATCATGTTCGTATAGAAAGCAGCTTTCGTTTTTAGGTCTCGCACCTGCGACGCATCGCAAAGCGATGTCGCAGCAAGACCTATTGTTTTCAGCTCTGCTTAAAAGGAGCTAAAGGGTGACAAGAGATGGGCACGCGCAGCCTCAGGAACCGGATCAGGTAGCGCGCGTGTTCACCATCTCCTGTCTCCCCTTTAGCTCCATGTAAGCAGACACACACGAGCGCACGCACAGAGACACACACACGCACACACACGAGCACACATACACGCACGCAGACATAGAGACACACCCCCCGCCGCCGCGTGCACACACACACACATGAGCGCACACACACACACACACACAAGCGTACAGAGACACTCCCTCCCCCTACAACTAAGCCCCACTCACCTCATCGGCGCCACTCCGGACTTCTTCAGCCTCTGCGGGGCTCTCCCTCAGGCATGGGAAATCCGCGTCTCCACTGCTTCTCTGGCCAGGCACTCCGTGGGCGTGGGCTTCTCGTAGAAGACGGAAGTCCCGCCCCACCAAAGGTTTGGTTTTTGCCAGTGTACGCGCACGTCTTCTTGTTGCACTGTGTGTGACATGCACACCACTGTGTCTCAGAGGAAGCTGGATTGCCTTAAGAAGCTCTCGGACCCAATTCCACAGTAGAGTAACTACTTTCTTTTCACAATGTTTAATAAACGTTCTAATGTTTCTAACTCCACACCGCTACTTTAAAGCCGAGCCTGCTCCCACGTCTTTTTCCGCTTTAATTTAACAGAATGTGCTCTCACAGCGTCAAAGCGTAACGGTCTCCGGATTTGCGTCTGGAAGGGGGCGCGCGGGTAAAGCCGCCTTCTTGGAAAAACAAGCCTCTGACGGCACAGGTGTCACTGTTCTCACAGGTGGACACAACAGCGGTTCTAAGTGCTGCTTTTAGCCGGAACCATCGTAGACATCGCCTAGAGTGAGCGGCTTTGTGGCACTGGCCGGTCGTCAGGGAACGGGAGGACAGGAGCATCTCAGAAGTATCCTGTTCGGCAGACCTGACCCCGGCGGCACCGGAATCAGAATCCGCAGGGTTAAAAGGTGAACTTGCAGTAAACCTGCCCCCTCCAAGGCCGGGCATTCAATATTCAAGGCCATCTGAGCGGGAGGCTGTCTCCGAGCTGGAGGCTGTCTCGGAGCGGCGCTTTCTCCTGCCAGACCCGGTCTCGGACACTCTCCGTTTCACCGATGCCCTGCCAAAAACCCCATTTAACGCCTTCACTCCTTGCCAGGCACAACAGCTCTTGGTTGATGCTCAGTGGGTCAATGCACCGGGTACTGCCAGTGTAACCTCCTCGGGAAACCACCCCATCCTGGCAATTTGTGTGCTTGGGCGGAACAATCTATTTCGGGAGCGCCTCTGAAAATAGTTAGCAGCACTTTCTTCAAAGCGCTGGACAGAACGCTCTCACTCTTTCCTGGAGCGGGCCTATTTTGATGGGTGGACAGGGTCAACGACCTGGGGATTTATTTTCACCCATAGCGCCCCCCACCCCCCTCTCCTTGGGCTGTGGGAATCTGCGAGCAGGCAGTTGGGTTAAGTGGGGTTTGGTGGCCCCCGAGCTGTCCTCATGAGGGTGTACGTCACTCGGTGTCGGCGGCACTGACTGGGCGGGCGATTCATACACGTTTTGGAGACTGTAGTTTCAGTTCAGAACCTGCCGGGTACCAGGCACACAGACACACCCCATACCACACAGAAACACACACGCACCAAACATTTGACAGACACAAGGATACGAATGAGCACAGACACGCAACAAAGTCAGGCATGCACACCCACACACAGGCGCACCCCACATAAAACACCCAAGCACAGACATGGACACACACCACACACAAATACACCCCATCCATTGACAACAAATGAAAGTGCCACGCACAACACAGGTGCACGCAGTTACACCACAAAGACACACACACATACACAGGGACAAATACATACCGTCACAAACCATGCCGAATCACCTACGCAGGCAGACATCCCTCATAGAAACACACCGCAAACATTGACATCTGCTTAAATACACAGAGCTACAACAGGTGCACATATATATCACAAAGACAAACGAACAACAACATTTGGCGCACACCTCGCCAGATCTAAACACGCACAGACACCAGGTACAGACACACGTAGCCAGGCGTGACAAAGTTGTGTTTAGTTATACAGTAAAGAACACACTGGTACCTATAACCATATAATTCAGAAAAGGGGGTGGTGATGAACAGAGTGCCTGAATTAAGCAGACCACTCTTACCCAGTCCAAAGATCAGGGCTTGATCCATCACAGTTTTTTTAGCTCACTGCACCATCCCAGCTCAGAACTTGGCTATATGCAAATTAGTCTGTTACTGTCCCAGTGCATGATGGGAACAGGGCAAACCAAACTACCAAGCCAATTCTTATACTGGGAAGGAAACAAGCTACCGGGGACCGTTTTCTGGCATTTCAGCCTCGTCGGCCCGGCTTGCTTGAATCCTGATGGTGCAATGAGCAAGGGACTCACATCTGAGTGTACCCTTCCACGCTTATGGTGGACAAAATGATTCAGAAAACGGGGTGGTGATGAACAGAGTGCCTGAATTAAGAAGACCACTCTTACCCAGTCCAAAGATCAGGGCTTGATCCATCACCGTTTTTTAGCTCACTGCACCATCCCAGCTCAGAACTTGGCTATATGCAAATTAGTCTGTTCCTGTCCCAGTGCATGATGGGAACAGGGCAAACCAAACTACCAAGCCAATTCTTATACTGGGAAGGAAACAAGCTACCGGGGACCGGTTTCTGGCATTTCAGCCTCGTCGGCCCGGCTTGCTTGAATCCTGATGGTGCAATGAGCAAGGGACTCACATCTGAGTATACCATTCCACGCTTATGGTGGACAAAATGATTCAGAAAAGGGGGTGGTGATGAACAGAGTGCCTGAATTAAGCAGACCACTCTTACCCAGTCCAAAGATCAGGGCTTGATCCATCACCGTTTTTTAGCTCACTGCACCATCCCAGCTCAGAACTTGGCTATATGCAAATTAGTCTGTTCCTGTCCCAGTGCATGATGGGAACAGGGCAAACCAAACTTCCAAGCCAATTCTTATACTGGGAAGGAAACAAGCTACCGGGGACCGGTTTCTGGCATTTCAGCCTCGTCGGCCCGGCTTGCTTGAATCCTGATGGTGCAATGAGCAAGGGACTCACATCTGAGTATACCCTTCCACGCTTATGGTGGACAAAATGATTCAGAAAAGGGGGAGGTGATGAACAGAGTGCCTGAATTAAGCAGACCACTCTTACCCAGTCCAAAGATCAGGGCTTGATCCATCACCATTTTTTAGCTCACTGCACCATCCCAGCTCAGAACTTGGCTATATGCAAATTAGTCTGTTCCTGTCCCAGTGCATGATGGGAACAGGGCAAACCAAACTACCAAGCCAATTCTTATACTGGGAAGGAAACAAGCTACCGGGGACCGGTTTCTGGCATTTCAGCCTCGTCGGCCCGGCTTGCTTGAATCCTGATGGTGCAATGAGCAAGGGGCTCACATCTGAGTATACCCTTCCACGCTTATGGTGGACAAAATGATTCAGAAAAGGGGGTGGTGATGAACAGAGTGCCTGAATTAAGCAGACCACTCTTACCCAGTCCAAAGATCAGGGCTTGATCAGGGCTTGATCCATTACCGATTTTTTAGCTCACTGCACCATCCCAGCTCAGAACTTGGCTATATGCAAATTAGTCCATATAGTCACTTCCTTATATTAAGGGCAGACGCATGCATACCTATAATTTTTATGAGGCAAACACACGTACATAAATAGACAACGACGCAGAGCCACAGGCATGCATACGCAATCATGTTGACTCATGGACAGACACACAGACATCACACTGACAGACACGCACACACACGCATCCCTGCAAAAGACACACAGCCTCCTGGTAAATGCCCCCTGCCGCTCTCCCTTTGAGGACCTCACTGTTCTGGGGGGGAGCGGGGCAGAGACACACAGCCCCTCCCAGACAGGCAGAACTGTGTCGGGGACCCCCGAGCAGAGGCCGTTAATAAAGTGACCCCGCACCTGGGCCACTGCTGTAACCTGCAGAAGTCACAGTCGAAACACAGCGGGCGTAACACGCATGCTCTCTCCTCGTGGGGGTGCTGAGAGGGAAGGATTGTTAGGCTCGAATCGTTCCTTTAGTGCCACAAATCATTAGTTAAGGAGGGTGGGTTCTGTTAAGTTAAAATCAAAAAACTCCGGCACCTGGGAGAGGAAAAATGAAAGAACCTCATAAAGTTTTTTTTTGTGTTTTCTTTTGTCCTGTGAAAGTGCTCCAGTGACAAGTGGGCTCGTGGTAAGAAACTCCGGGGGAACTTTTTAACGCTTCGCAATATCGTCCATCATCTAAGTACACTACATTCGTGGCCTTACAAAGGTTTCATTTGCCCTGAGAGAAGTAGGTCAAAGGAGGCCCTGCCCCTCGCTGGATAGTTAAAGACAGCCGTAATTGGGGCGTGGTGAGCTTCTTACACGTAGCCAACACTGCTTCTGCTGCCGCAATTACAACGATGCCACTGCACTACACAGTTCATTTTCCCGCCCAAAATGTACTTTTTAGTCACCGTCATCTGGTCAAAAAATTACGTACCCAATTGTTTAACTGAAATTATTAGGTGCTCTAAATCCTGCACAATTTGAAACGACATGCCTAGTGCATACACAGTGATAAACAACACACACAACCACACACACACAACCACACATACACTCACACACACAACCACATACACAACCACACACACAACCACACATACAACCACACACACCACACACACAACCACACTCTCAGTGCACACTTTCACCAGACACAGACACCATCAGTCTTCAGTGCACGCTTTCACCAGGCACAAACACCACCAGCTGTCAGTGCATGCTTCCACCAGGCACACAGACCACCAGCCGTCAGTGCACGCTTTCACCAGGCACACACACCGCCAGCCTTCAGTACACGCTTTCACCAGGTACACACACCACCAGCCGTCAGTGAATGCTTTCACCAGGCACACACACACCACCAGCCATCAGTGCACGCTTTCACCAGGCACACACCGCCATCCTTCAGTACACGCTTTCACCAGGCACACACACACCACCAGCCGTCAGTGCACGCTTTCACCAGGTACACACACCACCAGCCGTCAGTGCACGCTTCCACCAGGCACACACACCACCAGCCGGCAGTGCACACTTCCACCAGGCACGCACACCACCAGCGCACAATTTTTACAGGCACACACACCACCAGCCATCAGTGCACATATCAATTGTTAACACATCCACAATTAACTATTGTAGCAATCGCAGTATGGCGCACTTTACTTTTAGAACCAGTAGTGTACGCATAAATATGCATGTACATCCCCAAATGAGGCACTCCGTGGGGGATCAAGAAATGATTCCAAAGTTAGTAGGTTGCTGTAGGTTTATTTTTCAATGATGGTCATAAGAAGGATTGTCAATGATATTTACGTCATATCAATGATGGTCAATCAGAGCATACATTCTCAGTGCGAACTCCAATGCATTTCGGGCGGATAGCCCTTTATCAAGGAGAGCTGAAAGGAAAAGACGGGCCCGTGTGAGCGAGAAAGGTAATGTAAATAGATCACATGTATAAAGTTAAGTGCCGATCAATAAGTGTTAAAATAAGGAGAGGAACTGAAAAACGTGCGAAGTATATATGGGTGAAAAGGAATCGGATGCAGGGATAGGGTTGGGAGGGTGAGACGGGAGTCTAGCGCGAGTGACAGAAGGCTGGTGGAAAAAATAAAGGAATATCGAGCGGTTCTGCCGGGCACTTACTTTAACGCGGAGGCGGTGGGGACCGTTACTCCGAGAGGTGTGACTGCATGTTGCAGCTAGGTGAAGTCCGGTGTGTGACAGCGGGTGGAAATACGAGAAAGTGGAGTGAAGGACATAAAGGAAGGACTAACTAGTATAAGGGAAAGTAAACGAAACGGTGGCCATCTTGGAATGGTGAAAAATAATGGAGGGTGTGGGAGAAAAGGGTAAAGGTGAATGAAAGAATAGATGAAAGAATAAAGAGCAATGAATTACATGGTTCACATAAATGGGATGCAAATGACATGGTTGCAAGTGACAGCTATATTCAACACGATCATTAAGTCCGTGCGGCTTAAGTGTCTGTAAGCGATATATCCATTCAAGTTCCCTTCGAAGTAGTAATTTGCGATTGTCAGTCCCCTCTGTTGGGGTGATGAGTTCCAAAACTACGAATTGTAGTTGGGCGATGGAATGGTGCAGTTCATGAAAGTGCATGGCAACATTGGATTTCTCCTGTTTGGTTCGAAAGTTGGATTTGTGTTCGTTCATACGCACTTTATTTTCTTCTCAGTTTTGCCAACGTACATTTTGCCACAAGGGCATTTTAGTGCGTAAATGAGATTCGTGGAGTCACATGTCGCGCTTACTTGAAGTTTAATGGGATGTCCTTTCATAGGGTGTCTGATGGTGTTGCCCTTTATTATACATTTGCAATTGTTGCAATTAAAGCATGGTTGGGTACCTTTATGAACTTTATTGGGTGGTGTTTGTTTAGAAAGAATTTCCTTTAAGTTCTTGCTGCGAGTGTAAGCGAACAATGGAGGAGTTTTGAAACACCCAACCCTTTTATAGTGTCAATTCTCTCTATCCGCACTTTACTTTTAAACATATTCATCTAAAGCGCAGCATGCCACCATTGCTACAAAAATAAATAAAAAAATGTTTTGCCTACAATTTAAAGACTTTTGTTGCAATTGGTGTTGCAATATTTAGCAATGCCAAAAGCTCAAACTTAATTAATGCGAGACCTATTTTGCAAATGCTTGTTTTTATGAGTTTGCGGTTTGCTTTAGTAGCAGATCTGTAGGTATTCTTTTGACCAAGTGCGGGGTCTCATAAAAGTACCCTGAGACCTGCAAATTGGCAGGATGTTTCTGCCAATTTAGACTCAGTTCTCTTTTCAGATGTTGTGGTTATGAATGTAGTGAGGGTATGATTGTGTGTGACTGTTGAAATAGATTGTGAGTTACCAGGGGTATGAGGATTGGGATGAATTGTTTTTATTGTCGTATTTACTTTATTATCTGTTATCTCTTTTTTGTATGAACCATGAAACTATTTATGAAACCTACATTGTCAAAATGTTTTTTATGAACTAAGTAATTATGAAAAAAGATAAAAAATAAATAAGCAATAATAAAATGAAAATAAAAAATTCTATATCTTTTGAAGAAAATAAATAAGACTATTTTTGCATTTGTCACCTGTACCATATTGGGAATGTGATATATATTGACATTGTAATACTGTGGCCATTGAGGGAACATTGTTCTCGTTGTTGTACCATTCTTTGCCAACGGGTCATAAGAACGCCTCCAGGCACGCTCGAGGGTTTTGCAGTGCTTTTTTTCTGCTGCTAGCGTCTTTGAGTACCGCGGATGTGACGGCTCGCGTTTGGGCCGGGACATTGTTTTAGGGATGAGATGGTCGAGAGAGTTGTTGACCCACCCTCTGTAGGCTTTATCTGCTTCCTCCAGATTGCTTGGCCAGACTGGGCGCGAGGATTTGAGTCTGGATTCCAGACAGGTAGCATTTAATTTGTACCAAGGGCGCCTCCAGAGGGGGAGGGAGGAGGTCTGCTGTACAGTGGCTCTTATGCTGATGCAGAAGTGAATGAGAAAATGGTCTGTTCATATAAGCGGAAGAGGGGCATGAACTTTAATTCCCTCTGTATTGGAGAATACAGGGTTTTGCAAATGCCCTGCTCGGTTTGAGGGGTCTTCGACTAGCTGGGTTAGCTGACAGGCTTCCAGGTCATCCAAAAAGTTAGAGATGATAGGGGAGTCGAGACGCTCTAGATGAAGATTAAGGTCACCCAATATGCTAAAATTGGCTGTCTGAAGTGCAAGAGTGGGAATGGTCAGCGTTAGGGATTCTTTAAAAGAGCTCGCCGGTCCGGGAGGTCGGTAGATGAGAAGCCCCGAAAAAGTAAAGTGGTCTGATATTCTGATCTTAAATAGGGTGCATTCACAGTCTGATATAGTAAAGGGGGGAGAGTGCAGGAGTAAGTTGTTTTAAATATCACAGCTAACCCACCTCGCCTACCTATGGGTCTGTTCTGAGAGGACATCGAAAATCCTGACGGAAGGGCCAGGGTTGTAATGGCCGTCGAGTCACTGGTTAACCAGGTCTCGGTTAGAAAGAGTAGATCTGGTGACTGGTCTATAAGGAGGTCAAATACCTCTTCGTGGTGTTTTACCAGAGACCTACAGTTCAGACTGTATACGTTCAGTTTGGTGGTTATCGGGGGCTCTGATAGAATCTGGGTAGTCTCCGTGGCCCTGAACCCACATTTATACTCGGGGTATAAACTGAATGTCTCCAAAACTCAGTTGATTCATTCTGAAGTGGGTCGACCAAAAGATATACATTTTTCTCCAGATGCTCTCTATTTGGGTATTAAAATATCAGCAAAAATAGATGACATAGTGCGGCTGAATGTAGATCCTATTCTAGATTCAGTAAATAGAACGCTGGAAAGGCTAAATAATCTTCATTTATCTTTATACGGTCGTAGCAATGTTTTAAAAATGTTAATTTTTCCGAAATTTTTGTATTTATTTCGTACTATCCCTCTGCTTTTTCCAATTTCTATTTTTTCTTAGAATTGATAGACTTGCCTGACTCCGTGTGAGGCGGCCGCTCCACCCTCCCTCCTGGATCCATAGCGCTGCTTGTGGTATCATAGCGCTGCTCCCCCACCTCTGGCATAATTGATATTTCACTTATTGGATCTGCACCCGCTCTGTCTGCGTAGCGCCCAGCATTACTCTGCTTGAACTGTGATTTCTACGTGAACTGTGATTTATACGCATTGTTTAGCCTGATTTGCATATCGCATTGAGGAAAGCTGTGCATTGCTTTCACTTAATTGAAACTGTTATTGTGCCCGTGTTCCAGCGCCAGCTCGCATTTCCCGGTCCTGTTGTTATCTCCCCGTCCATTTTGTTGTGCCTGCAGCCCGTCCCTCCCCCTAAGCTCCCGCCTCCCAGCTCCCCCTCCCACCCACGAGATACCAGGAACGTCTCAGCTGAGGAACCTCCGTGACTTGCCTGACTCCGTGTGAGGCGGCCGCTCCACCCTCCCTCCTGGATCCAAGACCAACTCCACATCTACTAACACCAAACAGAGATCGGACACCAACCACCTTAAATGCATCCTTCTCAACACCCGCTCGGTCCACAAACACGCCATCGACCTTTGGATCCTACTAGACACCATTTCTCCAGACGTCGCCTTCCTAACAGAAACTTGGATGAACGCCTCATCAGCTCCAGACATCACCATAGCCATCCCGGAAGACTACAAGATCATCCGAAAGGACCGCACCAAGCAAACAGGAGGAGGCATCGCCATCGTCCATAAAAATTCCATCCGCATCTCAACCAGCGCAGACGTCAACCTCGCTAGCGCAGAACACCTTCACTTCCAGATCCACATCGACCCCAAGACCACACTCAGAGGCACTCTCCTCTACAGACCACCAGGACCCCGTGCACAATTCTGTGAAGACATCACTGACTTCATCACCCCCCACGCCCTCCCCTCCGAGGACTACATCCTACTGGGAGACCTCAACTTTCACCTGGAAAAGAACAACGACAGCAACACCACCACCCTTCTGGACAACCTCGCCAACCTCGGACTCAAACAACTAGTTAACACCCCCACCCACTACGCAGGACACACACTCGACCCTATCTTCACCTCCAGCAAGCACATCTCCTTCAATCGCACCACAGCTCTCCATTGGACGGACCACAGCTGTGTTCACTTCACCTACAAAAAGACCACAACCCACAACCACCCTCAACCCACTCTGCGAAGAAACTGGAACAAAATCACCACCGAACAGATCTCCACATCGCTTCTTCAAAACCCCCCAGCCTATTCGTCGAACCCTAACCAAGCAGCCATCAACCTCACACAATGGCTAACCCACAGCGCCGACAACCTAGCACCCTTGAAAAAACACCAAATCAAACTAGGAAACAAAAACGCCCCCTGGTTCAATGATAAGCTTAAGAAATCCAAGAAACTCTGTCGCTCCCTCGAGAAGGCCTGGAAAAAAGACCCAAACACCAGCACCAGGGACGCCTTCAAAAACGCCACCCGCATACACCACCAACTGATCCGGACAACCAAGAAAGCCGCTTTCAAAGACCGACTAGACAACAACGCACACAACAGCAAGGAATTATTCAACATCGTCAAAGAGTTTACTAACCCCTCCGCCTACTCCAACGACATCACTCCCTCTCAAACCCTTTGCGACTCCTTAGCCTCGTTCTTCTACAACAAAATAGTCAAGTCAAGTCAAGTCAGAGAATTTATATAGCGCACTACATACCCAGAGGGTTTCAAGGCGCTTAGAAAGGGGAGGAGGATTACTTGTCAAATATCCACGTTTTAAGTTGCTTTCTGAATGCAAGGTGGTTCTGAGTGAGGCGAAGGTAACCGGGGAGTGAGTTCCATGTTTTAGCAGCCAGGTATGAGAAGGATCTGCCTCCCATGGTGGTCTTGTTGATGCGAGGTACAGTGGCGAGGGCTTGGCTGGAAGAACGTAGTTGGCGGAAGGGGGTGTAGAAGGACAGTCGTGAGTTGAGGCATTCTGTTCCGATGTCGTAGAGTCATTTGTGTGCGTGGGTTAGCAGTCGGAAAGTGATCCTCTTATTGACGGGCAGCCAGTGGAGGTTTTTAAGGTGACCAGAGATGTGTTCATTGCGTGGGATGTCCAATATGATCCTGGCTGAGGCGTTTTGGATTTGTTGGAGTTTTTTCTGGAGTTTAGCGGTAGTGCCTGCGTAGAGGGTGTTTCCGTAGTCCAGTCGGCTTGTGACCAGAGCATGGGTGACTGTTTTCCTTGTTTCGGTGGGGATCCAGCGAAATGTTTTTCTGAGCATGCGAAGGATGTTGAAGCAGGAAGAGGATACGGCGCTGACTTGTCTGTTCATTGAGAGTGAAGAATCCAGGATGACGCCTAGGTTCCGTGCGTTGTCAGTCGGGATGGGTGCTTTTCCGAGGGCTTCAGGCCACCAGGAGTCGTCCCATGCAGAGGGGGAAGTACCTAAGATGAGGACTTCAGTTTTGTCTGAGTTCAGTTTCAGATGGCTTTGTTTCATCCATTCGGCAACTTCTTTCATTCCTTCGTGTAGATTAGTTTTGGCGGTGCTGGGGTCATTGGTGAGAGAAAGGATTAGTTGAGTGTCATCAGCGTAAGAGATGATGTTGAGGTTGTGTTGGCGGGCGATGGCCGCGAGGGGGCTCATGTATACGTTGAAGAGGGTGGGGCTGAGTGAGGATCCTTGTGGTACGCCACAGATGACTTCAGTGGCCTCGGACTTGAAAGGTGGGAGGCGGACTCTCTGGGTTCTTCCGGTGAGGAACGAGGTGATCCATTCAAGTGCTTTTCCTTGGATTCCGATGTTATTGAGGCGTTGTAAAAGGGTGCTGTGGCAGACTGTGTCGAATGCTGCAGAGAGGTCGAGGAGGATGAGGGCGACTGTGTCTCCATTGTCCAGTAGAGTTCGAATGTCGTCTGTTGCTGCGATGAGGGCGGTCTCAGTGCTGTGTTTTGCTCGGAAGCCAGATTGTGAGGAGTCGAGGGATTTGTTGGCTTCGAGGAAGGCGGCGAGCTGGTTGTTGACAGCTTTCTCGATGACTTTGGCCGGGAATGGAAGGAGCGAGATGGGGCGGTAATTTTTGAGTTCGGTGGGGTCCGCTGTGGGTTTTTTCAGAAGGGCGCTGAGTTCAGCGTGTTTCCAGTCTTCCGGGAAGGTGGCGGAGTTGAAGGAGCAGTTGATGACGTCTCGGAGGTGCGGTGCTATGACGGAGTCTGCTTTGTTGAAGATGTGGTGAGGACATGGGTCTGTGGGAGATCCTGAGTGGATGGAGTTCATTAGGCGGATGGTGTCCTCAGTGGAGATTGGGTTCCAGTCGTTAAGGGTGTTCAAGGGGGGAGAATGTTCAGCAGATGGTTGGGTGGGTTGGTTTCCGGGTTGGTTGTCGAAGCTGTTGTGGATGTCTGCAATCTTGTTGTGGAAGAATGAGGCTAGGGAGTCGCAGAGGGCTTGAGAGGGGGTGATGTCGTTGGAGTTGGCCGAGGGATTGGAAAATTCCTTGACGATGTTGAAAAGTTCCTTGCTGTTGTGGGCGTTGTTGTCAAGTCGATCCTTGAATGCTGTTTTCTTGGCCTTTCGGATTAGTTGGTGGTGAGTGCGGGTGGCGTTTTTGAAGGCGTCCCTGGTGCTGGTGTTTGGGTCTTTTTTCCAGGCCTTTTCAAGGGAGCGGCAGAATTTCTTGGACTTCTTAAGATCATCGTTGAACCATGAGGCCTTTTTGCTGCCAGGTTTGCTTTGACGTTTTTTCAGTGGTGCTAAGGTGTCGGCGGTGTTGGATAACCATAGGGTGAGGTTGGCGGCGGCTTCGTTTGCGTTAGAAGAGTGGGCTGGGGTGTTTAGAAGGAGCGATGCGGAGATCTGGTCCGTGGTGATTTTGTTCCAGTTTCTTTGCAGGGTTGGTTGGGGGTGGTTGGTGGGTTTTGGCTTGTTGTAGGTGAAGTGAACGCAGCTGTGGTCAGTCCAGAGGAGATCCGTAGTGTGGCTGAAGGAGACATGATTGCTGGAGGTGAAGATGGGGTCGAGTGTGTGACCCGCGATGTGGGTGGGGGAAGTGACCAGTTGTTTAAGTCCGAGGTTGGCGAGGTTGTCTAAGAGGGTGGCGGTGTTGTGGTCGTTGATCTTTTCAAGGTGAAAGTTGAGGTCTCCCAGAAGGATGTATTCTTTGGAGGGGAGCGCGTGTGGAGTGATGAAGTCCATGATGTCTTCACTGAATTTTGCGCGGGGTCCTGGTGGTCTGTAGAGGAGGGTGCCTCTGAGTGTGGTCTTGGGGTCGATGTGGATCTGGAAGTGAAGGTGTTCGGAGTTGGCGAGGTTGGCGTCAGAGCTGGTTGAGATGCGGATTGATTTCTTATGGACGATAGCGATTCCTCCTCCTGTGTGGCTGGTACGGTCTTTGCGAGTGATCTTATAATCATCGGGGATGGCAATGGTGATGTCTGGTGCGGAGGAAGCGTTCATCCATGTTTCCGTTAGGAAGGCGATGTCTGGAGAGATGGTGTCTAGTAGATTCCATAGGTCAATGGCGTGTCTGTGGACCGAGCGGGTGTTGAGAAGGATGCATTGTAGGTGGTTGGGGTCGAGAGTCTGTGTTGTGGTCGTAGTGGAGATGTTGTCGGTGCCGAAGAATTTGCAGGAGTAGCAAGAGAAAGGTCCATGGGTGTGTCCAGGGGCGGCTTGGACGCAGTTGGGGGCGCGACCGGGGTTAAGGGCTAGGAGGGTGGCGGCATCGTAGGTGATGCGGGAGGGCTGGGCAGCGCGAGGGGCAGGGGGTATGGCGCTGGGCGCGGTCCAGGCGCGGACGGTCGTAGACGGGCTTACATTTGGCGCACCTTCGGCGCGGGTTGGGCGCGGACGCTGCGCGTGAACGCTGAGCGCGGGAGTAACTGTCATATATGGATGGTGGAGGGGGAGGGGCGAGGGCGTCTCAGCTGGGAGGCGGGGCGGGCTTCTGACGACGACAACAACAAACAAAATGGAGGCGGAGGGGGGAGCACAGCAAACACGCAAAGCAGAGTCAAATAAACCCTAAATGCTGATTTAAAATGCAAGTAAGCGCAGCGACGATCAGGCAGGTAGCAGGCACAAACAATAATGCAGTTGTGTGAGTCAAAGCGGCACAGCGCGCAAACAGTCTTGATTCAGCTAAATAAAACAATCAAAAGTGCAAGTGAGCTCAGCGGCGATCAGGCAGGCAGCAGGCACAAATAGGTAGCAGTTCTTGAAAGCAAAGCGCCACAACAATACCAGATATCACAGAAGGACACTGGGGAGCGACCACTCAGCTCGAGGGAGAGGAGCGAGTCACGGCGTCTTCAGGTAGTGAAGCGCTGTTCTAGTAAGTGGGAGGGCGTCTCAGCTGGGAGGCGGGGCGGGCTTCTGACGACGACAACAACAAACAAAATGGAGGCGGAGGGGGGAGCACAGCAAACACGCAAAGCAGAGTCAAATAAACCCTAAATGCTGAATTAAAATGCAAGTAAGCGCAGCGACGATCAGGCAGGTAGCAGGCACAAACAATAATGCAGTTGTGTGAGTCAAAGCGGCACAGCGCGCAAACAGTCTTGATTCAGCTAAATAAAACAATCAAAAGTGCAAGTGAGCTCAGCGGCGATCAGGCAGGCAGCAGGCACAAATAGGTAGCAGAAATAGATAGCAGACATCCACAACAGCTTCAACAACCAACCCGAAGTCCAACCCACCCAACCTTCTGCCGAACCTTCACCCCCCTTGAACATCCTTAATGACTGGAACCCAATCACCACTGAGGACACCATCCGCCTGATGAACTCCATCCACTCAGGATCCCCCACAGACCCATGCCCTCACCACATCTTCAACAAAGCGGACTCCATAATAGCACCACACCTCCGAGACGTCATCAACTGCTCCCTCAACTCCGCCACCTTCCCGGAAAGTTGGAAACACGCCGAACTCAGCGCCCTTCTAAAAAAAAACACAGCTGACCCCACCGAACTCAAAAACTACCGCCCCATCTCGCTCCTTCCTTTCCCGGCCAAAGTCATCGAGAAAGCAATCAACAACCAGCTCGCCGCCTTCCTCGAAACCAACAATTCCCTCGACTCCTCACAGTCCGGCTTCCGAGCCAAGCACAGCACTGAGACTGCTCTCATCGCAGCAACAGACGATATTCGAAAACTACTGGACAATGGAGACACAGTCGCCCTCATCCTCCTTGACCTCTCCGCAGCCTTCGACACAGTCTGTCACAGCACCCTGTTACAACGCCTCAGAAGCATCGGAATACAAGGAAAAGCTCTGGAATGGATCACCTCGTTCCTTGCCAGAAGAACTCAGAGAGTCCGCCTTCCACCGTTCAAATCAGAAGCCTCTGAAGTCATCTGTGGCGTGCCACAAGGATCCTCACTCAGCCCCACCCTCTTCAACGTATACATGAGCCCCCTCGCGACCATCGCTCGCCAACACAACCTCAACATCATCTCCTACGCTGATGACACTCAACTGATCCTCTCACTCACCAATGACCCTAACACCGCCAAAACCAACCTACATCAAGGAATGAAAGAAGTAGCAGAGTGGATGAAGCTCAGCCGTCTGAAACTGAATTCCGACAAAACAGAAGTCCTTATCTTAGGTACCTCCCCCTCCGCATGGGACGACTCTTGGTGGCCAGCGGCCCTTGGAAAAGCACCCATCCCGACGGACCACGCACGGAACCTGGGCGTCATCCTGGACTCCTCACTCTCGATGACCAGACAAGTCAACGCCGTTTCATCTTCTTGCTTCAACATTCTTCGCATGCTCAAAAAAACATTTCGCTGGATCCCCACCGAAACTAGAAAAACGGTCACCCACGCACTGGTCACAAGCCGCCTGGACTACGGAAACACCCTTTACGCGGGCACCACCGCAAAACTGCAGAAAAAACTCTAACGCATCCAGAACGCATCAGCCAGAGTAATACTAGGCATCCCGCGTAAGGATCACATTTCTAATCACCTGAAAGACCTCCATTGGCTCCCTGTCAATAAGAGGATTACATTCCGCCTCCTCACCCACGCACACAAAGCACTCTACGAACTTGGACCCGAATGCCTCAACACGCGAGTCTCCTTCTACACCCCCCCACGCCAGCTACGCTCTTCCAACCAAGCCCTTGCTGCTCTTCCACGCATCAACAAAACCACCATGGGAGGAAGATCCTTCTCCTACCTGGCGGCTAAAACCTGGAATTCTCTCCCCATTCACCTCCGCCTCACTCAAAACCACCTAGCATTCAGAAAGCAACTTAAAACTTGGATATTCGACAAGTAACTCCCCTCCCTCCTCAAGCGCCTTGAGACCCTCCGGGTATGTAGCGCGCTATACAAATTATTTGACTTGACTTGACTTGACTTTGTTCTAGGTTTCTTTTGAGCTATCATAGGTCTAGGAGAGCAATGAAATGGTGTATACTCCGTAGAGCTAGGGGAGGTTGGGGGATCCCAAATTTCTGGTTGCATTATTGGGCGGTAATGTTGAAATGTTACCTTCAGGATGTAAATATTGAAGAATCCGTTAGCCCCTCAATCTATGAAATGGTATTGGGTAAGGAGGCCAGCCAATGCTTAGTGAGAATAATTGAGCCCAGTTATTACAAAAAAACAAAATTTTAAATTTTGATGACGGCTTTTCGAATCTGGAAACAAACAAAAAATAAAAAGGTGTAGTCGCAGCAGGGAATGTTCGAAAGCAGTGGGAATAGTGAAGGTTAGTCATGAATACGAGTGTTTTTCACTCCCCATCTTGTGCAAAGTGCCAGTGGGTGGGTCAGTTCAAGACTAAGGGCCAGATGTAGGTAATCCAGATTTACCGATTCTAAAATACTGAATTTTACCGATTCGGTATTTTAGAATCGGTAAATGGGATGTTGGTATTCATTCGGTAAGTATTACCGGATCGGTAAGATTCTGTAAATACAATACTGATTCGGTAAAAGGGGGAACACATTGAAGGGTGGCAGGGTGTCACTTTGACACCCTGTTGCACCCCTGAATAGTGTATGGGTGCATATGTGGCACACATACATGCCCTAAGGGCATGTATGTCTGCCACATGGCACTGTAATAATTTGCAAAAAATTGCTTCTTTTGGGGTTGTTGATATTTACCACCAACTTGTAGTTGGTGGTAAATAACAAATCCTAAAATGGGAAAAGCACTCATTTGAGTGCTCCCTACATTAAGGTTTCGGTAATTTACTGAATCGGTATTTAAGAATTTGGTAATTTACCGATTCCTTAAATTACCGATTCGGTAAATGATTGAATCCTTAAATTAGGCCCCTACATCTGAAAAGCCTAATACCGGTCGGTAACGGCCAAAATTATGTAATTTCGGCCATTACCGACCTGTATTAGGCTACCTACATCTGGCCCTTAGTTATTTTTTTTTAACCTAGCTACCTCATTACTCTTGGCATTCGCCCTTCTTTCAACAGACATGTATCGGAGCCTGCTGCGTGCTTAAGGATCACACCACAGGCTGCGTACGTACATAAGAATCATAAGTGTTTGTTTTATTAAACATCATTTTCTTCTGCTATTGTGTTGTACAAACTGTGAAGAGTTAATTTTTTTTAATCGGGGCTGCATTGTGACAGGCGTTACCAAACCAGAAACAACCTTTGTCTGCAATTGTTTAAGCAGTTCTTAGTTCATTAATTATTAACTTCTTTCGAGTGGTAGATGTATTCAACTTTGGTCTGTGAAATATAAAACGTGTCTTTGTAACTGCCCCGCAATGACGTTGGGAATAACATCAATTCATCAGAAAAACTTTTCATTCATTGGCTAGGATTTTGTTTTCTCACACCGAGGCTCATCTAAAAGGTGAGTGAATGGGAACTGTCAGGCCTCGGTTTTTTAAAATCATGTTTTTAAAATATTTTCTTCTGTTCGATATTGCTCTGTCTTTGAATTTGCCCCCATGCTTGTCTATGCACACTGGAAGCTATTGAACATGGACTCTACAGGTATCACTTGTTATAATGTAGTATGTGGAGTCTGTCTCTGTGTAGCGTGTGGTAGTAGCAGAAGGCCTTATCTTAATGTAGGGTGGGTGTGGTATGTCCGTGTTTTGGTGCAGGGCGTCAGCAGGAATAACGAATATGAGGCAGGAGTCCGAATAGTGGGATTACACTCTCAAATTTGCTTGAAAATGCACCATTTGCACCCCCCATAGGTGGTTCAGTCTCGCTCGCTCGCCACAGTGAAGTACAACAATTGTTTTATGCCTCACCACTTCCAAATGTCACCAGCCGCCACTGAGAGAAGGCCCAGGTACTTCTAGTTTTGAAAAGTTTCCTGCACGGGATGTTTAGATACAGTGGTTGAATTAAACCTTGGAGCAGCACTTGTAGTGTTGACTTCTGGAGTCTTGTAGTGTGTGCTGAATGTGGTAGGACTGTCTCAATGCTCTACGGAGCTCAGAAAATCCAGACTCTCCTTCATCTCAGAGCTTGAGCTCTGTGGCTTGACCAGTAAAACTCCAATAAAGAAGATGACCTAGACCAGTTCTACCTCTCCTGACCTTTGAACTGATCATTGAGGAAAGAAGCCCTTGTCTGGAAAGCAGATCTACACAAGGCACAGCTGAGAGAAGACCCTGCCTGGGAGGAAGATCTGCACAAGACGCAGCTGACAGAAGCCCCTGCCTGGGAGGAAGATCTGTACAGGGCACTGCTGACAGCAGTCCTGCCTGGGAGGAAGATCTGCACAGGGCGCAGCTGACAGAGGAACTGCCTGGAAGGAAGATCTGCACAAGACGCAGTTGACAGAAGCCCTGTCTGGAAGGAAGATTTGCACAAGGCCCTGCTGACAGAAGCCCCTACCTGTAAGGAAGATCTGCATGAGGCACAGCTGGCAGAAGTCCTGCCTGGGAGGAAGATCTGCATAGAGCTCAGCTGTCAAAAGTCTGGCCTGGGAGGAAGATCTGCACAAAGTGCAGCTGACAGAAGTCCTGCCTGGAAGGAAGATCTGCACGAGGCACAGCTGACAGAAGTCCTGCCTGGAAGGAAGATATGCACAAGGCGCAGATGAGAGACGTCCTGCCTGGAAGAAAGATCTGCACTAGGCGCAGCTGACAGAATTCCTGCCTGGAAGGAAGATCTGCACAAGACGCAGCTGACAGAAGTCCTGCCTGGAAGGAAGATGTTATAAATAAAAGCTACGTAGTCCATATACTTTCTTGATGCTCCTTTATTCAGGTAAGATGGTAAGTCAAGTAGTAGAAGGCGAAATCCCACCAGGAGTGGCCTCCTGCCACTCAGCCCACATTCAACTGCCAGACATCCACACAGAACATTCTAACAGGCTCTTGCATCACACATTCTACGCTGGGCAGCAGGGACAAGTATAACACATCTCCCTTCTTTAATTTGACGAACGAGAGATATGAATAGAAATTGCAGAGAGTAAGTGAGATAACAAGTCACATGACGCAATTTCAACATAAATGTAAAATCAGATAAGATTAGCAATTTTAACATCTTCACAAACCAATCACGCAAACTAATAAATAACATTCACACCACCTTCTCTCTTCCTTAAACAAACATTACTCACACAACGAAATAACCAACACACTATCACGCCCACGCATCACATACTCAACCCAGAAACTAAACAAACCAACAGGCCAGGTCAGTAAGAGGCAAAAAGGTCCCAACTCACGGCGTAACAGTACAACACTTAGATAAGAGACAACCTTCACATCACTAATGTCAAATATAAAGTCTAGTAAGCAACCAAAAATGGAGCTCCAAGCTCCCACATATTCCACGTAAAAGTGAAAACATCCAGAAGTGGAACTCCAAGCCCCCTCAAATTCCATGTAAATATCTAAAAGTGGAACTCCAAGCTCCCTCAAACTCCATGAGAATATTTAAAAGTGGAACTCCAAGCTCCCTCAAACTCCATGAGAATATTTAAAAGTAGAACTCCAAGCTCCCTCAAACTCCATGAAAATATTTAAAAGTGAAACTCCAACCACTCCATGAATTAACTGTCACCACAGGACAAAATACACCAACAATATGACCTCCCCAAGGATGAGCACTCAGCGTAACATACATGAGTCCAGACCTTACACTCTAATTTAAACTTAAACCCACACACAAAATAACATTACAATGACCAGCAAAAATAATGTTATAAACAGTCTCGTGGTCTGATGAGCGATCTCTCACCCGAGGTCTTCATAGAAGTAGAGATGTCTGTCCTTAATCTGCCGGTATCTGTAAACTCCTTGCAATGTCCAGTCGGTATCTGAGCACAAGCCATATGAAAACGAACAAACTCCAAAGTTTGCGACATCTCCCAAAAACGGCTTGCATGTTTTAAAAGGGTTACTTTCTGCCAGTCCTTTGTGCTGCAATGTTCAATGCATATCCCAAAAGCCTTGTATCTGCCGCGAAAGAACATTCCCATGGTGATGATTACACAGACTGTAAAGACTAATGCGATGCAATGCGACGTCGGTACCAAAATGGTGGCACGCATACCACGTCGCATCGGGTGGCTCTCGGCACGCAAGTGCCTGACAAATGTGAGAAATCGTCATTGGCATCGCCAGCCTCCCACAACGTCAGAACGAAGACAAAAGGTAGATTCCAAGCGCATTACATTGCTCGCGCTGTGTTTAAAAATAGGATGACAGTTGAAGTGCGAAGTACTGCGCACCTTAAAATAAAAAGTATCAACCTCTGTGTCATAAACCAATGTTTATTTAGAACTTAATTCCAGCGCTGGTTGTCCACATATCCAATTGTGTGCCGCCTCCCGGTATCCGGTTTCAAGTCCATAAATCCACTACATCCAGATAAGTTGTGACACGCAGGGTGAAAATTCTTTAAAACATTGGGCAACTCATTTGTTCTCCGTGACTCAGATAAACGTTGATGAAAGCACACATGCTGGCAGCAGGCTCTCACCTCGACACAGCTCAGATTACACGAGCTGATCTAATTCCAGTAATCAAAGGCCTCTCTTCTCTCAGCTCCTCTCTGCCGCATCGCACTTCTATCTGCTGCTCCCAGTAACAGCTTGCCGCTCCACTCCTCAGCACAGCTCCAGTTCAAACACGAGCAGGCAGCAGAAAATGACACAACTTCTCTAATTATAACGCCAATAAAGATGACTTCACCTTAAACATGTATGTACCACAGCTACTTTGAACATGATCAGGAATGGTATTTACAACTATCTGGGATGTCCATGGGCAACTGCGCTGCTCCAACATATGCTAATGCCTACATGAAACAATATGAGGACAATAACATCTATGGAGAAATGAATTGGACAAACAATCTGAAATTATATGTCCGATAAATTGATGATTTATTCATTATCTGGAAAGATACCAAACAAAACCTTGAACAATCTGTGATGAAATTGAACACTATTGATGACAGAATCAAACTGACTTGGGAAATCAACCACACATCTATTACATTTTTAGATGTCCTAATCACTATAACCCCCAAGGGTTTTACAACTGACCTACATCGCAAAGCCACTGATCGTAATAATACACCTCATTTTTCAAGCTTTCACCAAAGTGCACTCAAAAGACATTTACAAATGCTTCGTGCCAAAAGAATTACTTCTAATCTGAACTTGGCGGAAGAACGTATTTAAGAAATGGGTAAGAGATTTAGCAACAGAGGGTACCCCAGCAAGATTGTGGAAGAAGCAAAAACTCGTGTAGCTTTGATCTCAAGAGATGACACATTAAAAAGAAGAACCAAGACTGAAGACACCAGAATGGTGTTTGTATCAAAATTATCTACTACGAGCAAAATATTCAAGAAGATCATATTAAAACACTGGCCAATCTTGAGGATGGAGCCCGACTTTCAAGGTATATTTGAGACACCACCTGTGTTTGCATACACCAGGCATGCAAATATTCAAGAAATTCTCAACAAAGAACCAAGTGAAAAAATGGAATATAAAGGCACTCGAGCTTGTCTGAAAAGCAGCAATTTCAATAATGTCATCAAAGGTAACGTGGTTACACATCCCATGAAGGGGCATGCCATCAATCTTAAGGTGAACGCAACCTGTGATTCTGCCAACCTAATCTATCTAGTGAAGTGTCCATGTGGCAAGATATACATTGGCAAAACTGAAAGGAAAATAAAAGTGCGCCTCAATGAACATAAATCGAACATAAGAACCTACAATGAAAAATCAAACATTGCTGTACACTTCATGGAATCTAAACACAACATTTCCCAATTGAAATTTATGGTTCTTGAAATCATCAAAAAACGAGAAGGCATAGACAACAACAAACATTTGTTACAACGTGAGATTGCATGGATCTATAAATTGCAATCAATGAAGCCGTTTGGACTTAGCCCTTTCGATGCTGTTGACGGAACGGTTCCGTCATGCACGTCGGTTGAGCTGTGCGGATGACGGAACCGTTCCGTCATGACTCCGCCCGTGCAAGGCGGAGTCAGCATGGGCGGGGAATTCGCGCCGCACGGAAGCGGTTAATGACCGGCTTGAATTCAGTTGTTTTATTTAGCCACCCTTGGTGGTGGTTTTCTGATGCTACATGTCCTTACTGTGTGGTTTACACCGCAGATTACTATTCATGCCTATTTACTGACACATTTAATCATGGCCGCCACACTTGGTTGCAGTACACATTTGCCCACATGCATCAAACTACTTTTTTGCGATTCCTAATTTGCGAAATTTACCGAATCGCAAATTACGAATCGCAAAATGGTATGCATCATTTTTTTCGCAATTTTTTTGCGATTCGGTAAAAATCGCTATTTTTACCGAATCGCATAAAAAAATGCGAATTTCAAATTGCGAATTCGCAATTCCCATTCATTCCTATGGGCCAAAATGCCCATAGGAATGAATGGGAATTGCGAATTCGCAATTTGAAATCGCAATTCATCAATCCATTTCAAGGGTGGAGAGGGGGGTCCGAATGACCCCCCCCCTGCACCCATGAAATGCACTTTTACCTATAAGTTACATACACACATGTCCTAAGGACATGTGTGTCTGTAACTTAACAGTTTAAAAAATGCATTTTTGTGCATTTTTAAACAATTTCGCAAATTACCACGAGGTTCAACCTCGTGGTAATTTGCACTTGCAATCTTTAAAATCGCAAATTGTATAAGAATGATGCATTGCATTTAAGGAATCGCAAAATTGCGATTCCTTAAATGCAATCGCATTTTAGAAAATCTCAAAATTAGCGATTTTCAACAGAAACAAATGATGCATCTCAAAAAACATTTTTGGAATCGCAAACGGCCGATTTTAAGGAATCGCACCGTTTGCGACTCCAAAAATGCTTGATGCATGTGGGCAATTGTCCTTTTATTTTCCTTTTTCTATTTTCACTCGTCACACCCCACGTGACTGTAGCAGCCGATTCGCGCTACTTTTCCTTTGCTATCGGCACTCCCCAAACACTCGCAAACATTGGAGATCACCCATTTGGAACTCCAAGTAAGTTTGGTTCCCCCTTGCATAATACGCATGGGTGACTTTCACTGTTATAAATTATCCACACGATTTTTAGAGGCGATGTTAATCGTTACGGTTAAATCAAACCACCGGATTTAATATACAGCCTTACACACTCTCACCGAGCACAGCCCCTAGTTGTTCATTACACTGGATACTCTCTCGCTGAGCACAATTAGTTAAATGCTACCCACCACTGCATTGAAGATTACGCTGCTACCTACGACATGTTTAATTATTTATTTATAAGCATGAGCACAAAATCCGTTCCGCTCGCGGATTTTGCGGATTTTCGGTAAATTCGCGATCCGCGAACTCCCGCGAATTTACCGAAAATTCGCAAATCCGCGAGTGGCGGATCTGGGGGGCAAAAGTTCAAGCCTTCAAGCTTGAAGTTGTTGTAACTATTTTAGGATGGCGCCGGCAAGCTGCCAGCGCCATCCTAAAATAGTTACTAACTTAGCTTCAACAGGAAGCACTAATAGATAAAATAAAGCAGGTGCACGAGCACCTGCTTTATTTTATCTACTAGTGCTTCCTGATGAAGCAAATTTAGTAACTATTTTAGGATGGCGCTGGCAGCTTGCCGGCGCCATCCTAAAATAGTTACAGGATGATGGACAGCTCACTCAAGGGACCCCTGCGCACATCGGTGCGATTGCATAGTAACACACACATGGTCGCTGGAACTAGTTGAAGCTCAAATTCAGTGACTCATTCATCAGCCCAAAAACAATCTGGAGCGTCGTCGAGGCTGGGCAGGTGTGCCTTCTTCCCAAATCTACCGTCGAAAATCAGCTGTGATGCTGGATAGAGGCCTTTGAATCCTTGACTTTCACGAGCGCAATCCTCGTGCTGTTCCTGTGACCAGGAGCTTCTTTCTCTTCATCTGCTGCTCTGATCGGTCTCTGACCATTTATACACACAAGAGGCACTTGAACTCGCACAGAAGACCCCACCATTTAAAAAATCAGCGAATCCGCAAATTCGCAAATTTGCGGATCCGCGAATACGCAAATCCGCAAATTCGCGAATCGCGAAGTCGCAAAATTCGCCCATGCTTATTTATTTAGAGCTATGATTTCATGCTAATATAAGTTGTTAGATGTTTTATGTGTCAATCCGATGGTTACAAGAATGTTGATTGCCATATCCTGATGTTTCAGGGCTCCATGATAAAGGGCCAAGATGCCCGAAATGCATTGGAGTATTTATTAATGCATATTTTGAGATAACGACCTTGAATCATGCATCGTGATGAAATATACGAAAAGCTTGATATGAATTGAAATATCAGTCTTGGAAAAATAAAGAAATCTTTGAAACTTTCGAAAACTTAAAAGGAAACTTTTTGGAGTCTTTTTATTAAGAACCCATGGTGTGCCCATTTCAGGGATGCTCTCACATATAGGTGGTTGCACAGTTTGGTACGTCACAAAGGTGGCACAAAATGGTGGAAAATCTTTTTTTCCTAATTTACTTTCCAGCGCTAAACTTGTTTTGCGCTGGAAATAACGTAAAAGTAATGTGACACTGCGCATAGCATTGTTTCGCATTACTTTGTGCCATGGGGGCCTGCCAAGGGAGGGTGCATGGGCGTTCCCATGCAAACACCCAAGATATATCACGCTAAACCCAATTTATCAAATACAGTAGATAGGCTTTAGTGTGATGAAACTGCACCCTTTTAAACTAGGTGCAAGGAAGGAGAAATGCTTTCATTTCTCCTTCCTTTTCTGACTTTGCATATGTGCTGCACTATTCAACACGCATACAAAGTGGGAAAAGCTTTTCCTCATGTCTGGCATAGTATTTTGTACAGGAAGGCTGTCCTTCCTGTACAAAACCTATGCTGGACTCACACACACACTCTCACGCTCTGGAGCTAAGGTGTGTGCATGGCGCAGGGCCACTGTAATCGGTGCCAGAGCAAGGGAAAAGGAAGGAGAGAGCCATATCTTTGAAAATATGGTACTTTCCTGCTCCCTCCCTGTCGCGCAACGCAGCGCAGCCTCATGGGGGGTGGAGGGGGGTTGCGCTGCATTGCGTGGAGATTTGGTAAATATCCTCGAAATGTCTTTTACAACCAGTTAAACATTGTGAATTCTCATTCCATTATGTTTCAACTTAGTAATTTTAAATATCTTTACATCCGAACAGAAAGCAAGCCTTGAATGTATGAAGAAGCTAATGCTGTAAATCTTCAATAATAGCAGAAATAATGAGCTACAGTATTCAGGAAAACATCAGCGCAGTCGGCGACAGAGGAACCTGCACACAAACTGACAGTAACTGGATGAAGCAGTCAAGGGCAGTTCGGTGGATGTAAGAGTCTGAGCTGTGCACCTCCACGACACAAGACGAAGAAATGACCTTAGGAAAATTAAGGCAACAACAATAACAAACCGCCTGCTGTATAAACCAATGTCCAATACCAACTTTGATTATGGTATCGGTATGATGTGATTACAACCATCATTCAGTGCTCTGGGTGGATTGTAAACTCTTTCTGGCCAAACCACAGCAACCGGAGAAAAGCACAACAGAGTGAAGCCAGACAACTGACGGCTAAAGGAAATATAAGTTCTTATATCTACAAAACAAAAGGCTGTTCCAATTTGCACCGGCCGGAAGGAAGATACAACTTTACCCGCAAGCGTGCATAGCCATAATCCAATCTAGAGGCACAATCGGCTACAAAGACACCTTCTACGTATTAGGAGTGTGGCAAATATTTGGTGGCTATTGCATTTTATTGTTAAAACAGAAATCAAACGTGCAAAATACAGCACACATTTAAAGTGTGTGAGAAAAACACAAGTACTTAATCAGCCATATTGGCCCATCAGGAAATGCAGTCATGGGATGTAGACAAATATATACCCGACCCACAGACCGTAACCAAGAAAGAAGAATCATACACCTGCAGCAAGAGCTTTAGTTTGTCATCACAACTCAAGCTTCATCAGCACACGTACACAGGACAAAAACCATTCAAGTGCAGTGAATGTGTAAAGAGCTTTAGTACGTTATCAGAACTACAAATACACCAGCGAACACACACAGGAGAAAAGTCATTCAAGTGCAGTGAATGTGCAAAGTGCTTTAGACACGTATCAACCCTCCAAACACATCAGCGAACGCACACAGGGGAAAAGCCATTCAACTGCAGTGAATGTGGGAAGAGCTTTAGTCGATTATCAGGCCTACACATTCATCAGCGAACACACACGGGGGAAAAACCCTATCATTGTTGTGAATGTGACAGTAGTTTTAGTTACTCTTCAGCATTAAGGTCTCATCAGCGAACTCACACAGGAGAAAAGCCATTCAAGTGCAATGAATGTGGGAAGAGCTGTGGTCAGTTATCAGACCTAAAAAGTCACCAGCGGACACACACGGGGGAAAAACCCTTTCATTGTAGTGAATGTGACAGTAGTTTTCACAGCTCTTCAGCATTAAGGTATCATCAGGGAACTCACACAGGAGAAAAACCATTCAAGTGCAATGAATGTGTAAAGAGCTTTAGTCACTTATCAAACCTCCAAACACATCAGCGAATACACACAGGGGAAAAACCATTCAAGTGCAGTGAATGTGCAAAGTGCTTTAATCGATTATCAAACCTCCAAACACATCAGCAAACTCACACAGGAGAAAAACCATTCAAGTGCAATGAATGTGTAAAGAGCTTTAGTCAGTTATCAGAACTACAAATACACCAGCGAACACATACAGGGGAAAAGCCATACCATTGCAGTGAATGTGACAGTGCATTTATTGACTCTTCACCATTAAGGATTCATCAGCGAATACACACAGGGGAAAAAACATTCAGGTGTAGTGAATGTGCGATGTACTTTAGACACTTATCAAGCCTTCAGAGACATAATCAAACACACACAGGGGAAAAGCCATTCAACTGCAGTGAATGTGGGAAGCGCTTTAGTCAATTATCAGTGCTAAAAAGTCATCAGCGAACACATACGGGTAACAAACCCTATCATTGTAGTGAATGTGAGAGTAGTTTTAGTTACTCTTCAGCATTAAGGTATCATCAGCAAACTCACACAGGAGAAAAACCATTCAAGTGCAATGAATGTGGGAAGAGCTTTAGTCAATTATCAGACCTACAAAGACATCAGCGAATACACAAAGGGGAAAAACCATTCAAGTGCAATGAATGTGGGAAGAGCTTTAGTCAATTATCAGACCTACAAAGACATCAGCGAATACACACAGGGGAAAAACCATATGATTGCTGTGAATGTTTGAAGAGCTTTAGTCGGTTATCAACCCTACGAAAACATCAACAAACACACACAGGGGGAAAGCCACTCAAGTGCAATGAATGTGGGAAGAGCTTTAGTCTACTATTAGAGCTACAAAGTCATCAACAAACACACAGGGAGAAAACATATAAGGGCACTGAAAGTGAGAAGGGCTTTTGTCAATTTCCGATCCCACACAGCCCTCAGTGAATAAACTCCTTAATTTAACTCACATGGAAATAATGCTAGAGATGCAGAGATTCCGGAAAGAACTTAAGAACATCAAAAATAATATTGACCCATATAAGGACATAGACAAGAGCTGAACAGTGCAGTTATTGTGAGAGGAATGAATTACAGAAAAAGATAAAATTCTAATTATGTGGAACATTGAAATACCGGATGATAGAAGACCCGACTAGCAGTAAAGAAGAAAAACAGATAACAGTATTTGCAGAGTTATAAAAGTGTGTGTTTACAGTGATTGTTCACTTCCGTTTACATAGCAAAGCGACATGATGTATCAGGATACATAGTGGGAGCTGAGCACAATGTGGACTAAAAGAAAAGAAACATTGTTGATTTTTATTTGGTGAAGAAGAGATACAAAGAAAAACATTAAATCGCACCTGACCACACTACCTGTAAAAGCAACACTGAGCAATACTAGGACTAACAACGGTATTTCCAGCTAACTTGTCGGATTAGTAATAAAACCTATGAACTCAAAACACCCAGAGTGGACATGTTGTCAGGGCTCTGGAGATGGGAAGCTTCATTGAAAAAATGTATGAATTACTATTAACACATGCCACTGCAGTACATGTAATGAACTAAAGTGAAGCACAGGTGTTCAAGAAATAACCTATTTTTAGATATAAAAGAGCATATACCTTGTTTTTAAGTAACGTTTGCTGCATCTTTTACAGACTGCTATCGGTTGATGAATCAGCTTGTGCCTTGGGCCTTATAGCTAAGTGGGACCCGTGGCTCCTCTCCGACTTGGCTCTCTCTATTAATTCAGTGTCTTGCCAAACTCTACTTTTTACCAGAATTGAACCACTGTAAGCAGCAGACTCTGAAGAATGTGGTGAAATAGCGAAAACCCACATCAAAAGCATATATGTACAAGGACAATCAGTTGCACTGACAGCAACTCGTCTTCCACACTGATTGTCCCTTGTTCTCAAATGTTCTGAAGAATTTGTTGTATGAATGCCAGAAGTGGCAGTGACATTCATGAAGCTAAAGCTAACAGGAGTGTGTGGGAGATAGAGAGGGGGCGAGATAAAGAGAATGAGAGACACAAAGAAAGGGGGAGAAAAAGAAAGAGAGAAACGGAAGGAGGGGGAATGGCAGGGGACTTGTATTCACCTTAAAATTGAAGAAGCAGCCAAATACATGTCAATGTGTGACATCAACAGAGAAACGGGCTGAATACCTGTGAATTTATATATTTATTTTTAATACTTATAGACCCATGTCATGCCAATGAACAGGGCACAAGTAAGGAAAATAGTGATGGAACCCATTATCATATGCAAATCGCAATGGCGTCACATGTAGTGATGTCACAAGAAGTGATGTCGGGCCTCATAATAATTTTCACGGAAAAGGTCGACGGCCTGTTTTAAAAACAAAAAACAAGAAACATAAAATAATGTAAAAAGAAGTTTTGGGTTTCAGTGTATTATACATCATGTGTTTTTCCCACTTTTAGTTTGTAACTAAACTCGGAAATGACTGAAAGTGTAAATATTTTTGAACAGATATGTGAAACTTGGAAATTAAATTTTTAAACAGTTTTCAGTGAATAAATAAAATTTGCTTTTAATTTGCGCTTGTTTCCTGATGTTATTCTTTATCCAGCCCCTAAGCCCCAAAGTGTTTCACATTTACAATGTATTAAGCAATAAAAGGGCTAATTTTGTCAAGTTCTCTGTCTCTCTCTTGCGCCACTTACACAAACTAACACTCAGAGGCCTGTGTCTGCAGTGCTGGGGCACAAAGTAACAATTACCAGTTGCAGACTAAGGATCTAGGTGGAACTGAGTCCCGTTTCTAGATAATAGTGGGGGGACCCCTTAAACTGCGGCTAACCCTCCCCCCCCGACTTGTGCCGTGCTGATTAAGCAATAGTGAAATTGAGTAATTTATGATGAATTGAAATGGGAGAAGAGAAGAAGAGAGCGTGGTGCAGGATATATTAAAGAAAATGAAAAAAAGCGACACAAGACTTTACCTTGTTCTGTGTACTAGCACTTTATGTAAGCAAGTTGTGCTGTGCGTTGTGAACAGGCTGTCACCCCCTTTGTATGTAAATGAGCTTCTGTGACCAGACACCCCAGGCTCCCATCTCTTCTAGCGCGGATGATAATGTGAGCACTGTAAGGTAATCACAAACTAGGGCTTTATTGAGAAACAATCGGCTTCCAGGTCCCACAGCTGTGGTTATGTAGTTCTTTATTAGTTTTTTTTAATTTACTTTAATTTGCAGCAATTCTCCAGGTTACTTTTTCTCAGTATTACGCTTCAGGTCGATCATAGCTCTCCATCAGTTAAATGTGAGGTTTGATGTAGGATTTGTTGTAAGTGTTCCTAGACCATGTTCCAATCCCTTTGTCCTCGATTTGTCGGCATGGGTTTTGTCCACACACTGGTCTCGGATGGGCCTTCTCAAGGTAGAAGGCGCTGTAATAGGAATAATAAATCAGACATATATGAAATTGTATGTAAACAAATGTGTGCCTTTCAGTTATCAGGCACCACCAGACTCACATCTACACATGGAATTGAGCACCAAACTAAAGTGACTCCTCCCTGAATAAATATGTGCCATTAGTAATCGGGCTGATCGTTCTACTGATGCTCACAGCAAATATAAGTTCTGGCATTGTGCACATTGGCCTAAATTTTAGTTGGTGAAGTTTCACGCAGTTCCGCTGATGCGCACAGCTTATAAGGTTTGTGGATATTGTGCACTGTACGCAGATCACTGAAGATCACCCTTAAGTAGTAACTAGGTGAAAACATAGCTCGTACATCATGCAAAATGTCACTGCCCCTCCCTTCTTGTTGACATCTCCAGAAGTTCCTCCTCTCTCGTGGAAGAAGGTTTCCACACATTATGCTCGTGTCTGTGGCACTTAAGCGCAGAGAGGAAAGCCTCATTGTTAATGCATTGTTTGGGCTCTGAGGGACAAGAATTCTTTGAACACCTTCCTGAACTCTCTGATAGTGACTCCGACACTCTTAATGAATACGAGATCTGCTTCAAAAAGTTGGACTTGCACCACCTCCCCAAGGTGAGTACAGTCCTTGAACAATATCACTTCGGGAGAAGGATGCAAAGGCAGGATGAGTCGGTCGAACAGTACATAACTACCTTGCGCAAATTGGCTTCCACGTGCAATTTTGGTGCCGCTTTAGAGGATCGCTTAAGAGATTAGTTCATGTTAGGATGCACCCTCGACAAAACAAGACATGCCCTGTGGTAAAAAGACACACCATCTCTTCAAGAAGTGCTGACCATAGCCAAAAGTCATGGGCATTCAAAAGTGTGTGTTGATATTATACGCAAAGACAGTACAGGTGATAAAAAGGAGAACAGTAATGTCAAGGTGGTGGTGGATAGATTTGTTAAACCCAAATTGAGCACCACTTCAAAGCCCTTTAACACAAAGAATTTTCAGAGGAAGTGCTTCAGGTGTGGCAACTCTGGCCATATGGCCAGCTTTAACCTGTTGCGTGCGTCGGACGGCCCCCTAACATCACAGTGGGCATATGCGGAGGACGACTAGGGGCTGTCCGAACTGCACCCACTCATTAATATGCCCGCACAGCGGTGAAATTCGCGCCACAGTCAACGGGTTAAAGACTGCCCAGGCTGGAAGGCCATGTGCAAAACTTGTGAGAGAAAAGGTCACGTCTCAAAGAGCTGCAGAACGGGCCACGAGCATAAAAAGTCAGGGAAGTTTATCTTTATGAAGAAGATTTAGAAGGAATCAATGTTCTCCCTGTCACAGGGAATGCTAGAGATGGCCCTCAGGAGCTAGTTTTGATCAGTGATGCTCTAGTGAGCATGCTCTTCGACTTTGGGGCCAAGAGACCGCTAGTCCCCAAAACATTTTATGAGTGTAATCTGCTGGGGAAACTTACCCTGTTGAAGCCAGACATTAGACCAAAAGGTTAAGGTGGGGTGACTATTGAGTTGCTGGGTTATTTCTGGGGCACAATTGACTTCAAAGGGAGAGTCCTCCCTGGTAAAATCTATGTCTCGATGAAGCGGGACTCGCTCATAAGTTGCTTCCATCAACGTGATCTACATATCTGCCTTTATCCCAATGAGATCTGTCTGCCTAAAAGAATTACCACCAGTTAGGGTTGTTAGTAATGCTAATCAAGACTGGATCAAGGAATTCCTTGAGGTCTTTGCTGGTGAACTGTGTTTGTTTCAAAAACTATGTACATGGGATAAAGGTCAAATCTAACGCTGTTCCAAAAACAGCTAAGGTCAGAAATGCACCTCTGTAAGTAAGGGAGAGCATGAAAGTTGAATTAGGCAATCTCTTAGCCAAGTTTATCATTCAAGAAGTTGAAGCAACGTTGTGGGTCTCTTCTGTTGTTATGGCCCGCAAAGCCAATGGGGAGGCTAGGCTCTGTGTGAGCTTGAGGGAGCTCAACAAAGCAGTTATTGTTGATCATTATGCTTTCACCCACATAACTAAAATGCTGTGTTCTCTTGAGTGGGCAAGGCATTTTTTTCCTTGGACTTGACCTCCGCCTATCACCAGGCCGGCCTTCAATCCTCTTCAGAGCATTCAGAACATTTACTCCTCTTCCCAGGACTTTACCTCCTGGGTAACACCCTTTGGTACCTTTAGGTTTCTAAGAATGCCTTTCGACTGATTTCTGCGGCCTCAGTTTTTCAGAGGGCGATGGAGGGCATTCTTGGAAGCCTTCAGGGTTTCAAGGTGTACCCAGATGATGTGCTCATCTTTGGTGTGGATCTTGAGGATCATAATGGGAGGCTGAGGTCAGTTTTGAAGAAGGTATGTGATGCTGACCTCACCCTTATTGCTGACCAGTGCAAATTTGATGTCAAAGAATTAGAGTACCTTGGGCATTTTGTGTCCGCTGCAGGCATCAAACCTAAGCACCATTTGTAATTTGCACAACCCTTTGAACAAAGAAGAGTTTGTAAAGTTTCTCAGCATGGCTGAATTTTATCACAAGTTCATTCCGAGCTTTGCAGGGAAAACCTCTTGTTTGAGGTCTCTTCTCAAGAAGGGAGGCACACTTGTTTGGTCCAAGGGCTGTGAGGAAGAGTTTGAGTGCATTAAGAAACATCTGAATGAAGCACCTTGTCTAGGAAGTTTTGACCCTACAAAGGAATCTTATCTCATCACTGATGCCAGCTCAAAGGGGTTAGGAGCAGTTATTTTGCAAAAGGTTGATGGGGAGGTTAAAACGATTATGTTCCTCTCTAGGCCCTTGAGGGGTGCTGAATGCAACTGTTCTGTTGTGGAGAAAGAAGCTCTGGGTGTTTCCTGGGCAGTGCGCAAGCTGAGAAAGGATTTGTGGGGGAAAAGGTTCAGAATTCGTACTGATCACAAACCTCTTAGGGAGGTCTTCTCCAAGAAAGGCATTGACTCTGTCTCCCATGGGATACGGAAGTGGGTTGTGGCTCTACAGTTCTGGCACACTGTCTGTCAAGACTGGTGGTGTGGAGTATGAAATGACAGATGATGTTGAGAGGTTTGGAGGTGAATAATTGAAGGAAGGAATTAATTTGTTTGTGATTAGCGAAGGGTTGATTTCAGAGAGAGAGTGGAGGGAACATCACATGATCGGTTTAGACTTGCAGAAAGTCCTCACCATGGTCAAAGGTGGTTAGTGTGAGAAGAAGGACTGTGAGGAGGTCCTCGAAGGCTTTTGGCAAGTTAGGGAAGATCTGGCGGGGAGGATGGTCTCCTCGTGTGTGGTAGTAAGTTGGTTGCACCCCTTGCTCTAAATGATAAGCTAGTAAAGAGTGCTCACACCTCGCACATAGGCATTGCCAAGACAAAGCAAAGTATCAGGTAAGAATATTGGTGGTCTGCCATGGATGTACATGTAGATAGGTTGGTGCGTGAATGTGCGTGTTATGACAGGATATTGAAGTGCAGGTCTCAACCCATGGTTATTAGGGAACAGGCTACTGGTCCGTGGTGGACACTTTCATAGATATTTTGGGACCTGTGAAGTTGAAGACTCAGGATCTCAATTTGATCGTGTGTATTGATATGTTTTCCCATTGGCCTGATATCAAAGGTGGTTAATTCCGTTGAGTCTGGTGAAGTGATTGAGTTTCTAGAAGAGTTATTTGAACATGAGGGTTTCCAGTTAACACTCTTGTCAGACAATGGTGTTCAGTTCACAACCTTAGTCATGGAAGAGTTTCTGAGTTCCAGGGGGATCAAGCATAAGAAGGTGGCCCTGTACCATCCACAAAGCAATGGTGTGGTGGAAAGGTTTGTCAAGGTTGTTAAAGAGACTCTGCAACAAGCTGTTGTCTGTGGTGAAAGTTGGGAGTTGGCCATGAGGAAGTAGGTTAGCGAGTATAGGTTCACTTCTTGTTCGTCCACTGGTGAAACTCCCTTTTGTTTATTTAAAGGAAGGGTCCCCAACATGGAGGTCACTCTGTTGTGGGTAATGATCAAAAGAACCTTAGTGGATGAAAAGGTGGGTTTTAGAACTGGGGGTCTCTAGTCGGCAATGGCTTGCACCTTTGTTCAAATAGGGACCCTTGATTCTAGTCAGAATAGGGGGGCGACACTCCTAAAATAACCCCTGCTCAACCCTGTGGTAGCTTGGCACGAGCAGTAAGGTTTATCTCAGAGGCAGTGTGTGAAGCATTTGTGAACACTTACAGTAATACAGGGAAAACACTACAGATGTACACAACACAGGTTTTATAAAAATAAGTATTCCTAATATAGACTTAACACAAGACTCAAACGACAAAAATCCACAATACTGTAAGCAGAAATAAGATGGTAGAAGTAGCTCAAAAATAGGTTATTCACTTAAACGCAGTTTTTAGCAACAGATAACCCCAACTGGAGTTATCACGACGTCGAGGTCAAAGAAATCCCAAAGTACGGCGCCGACCGTGAGGTGCGCGGCTTCGAGCGCGCAGTCAAAACAGACCCACAAAGAACAGTACCTTGGAAAAGTGAAAACAAAGACAGCTCACAGCGTAGTTGGCGCTGTGCTGCGTCGGTTCCTTGCTTCAGGGAGGCGACGTGTCAGGTCCTCGATGCTTGCACAAAGCAGGGGAGGCGTTGGTTCCTTACGATAGCGCCGAAACCACGGTTCCGTACAATGTCACAATGCCGATGGATTCTTGACCACCCACTTCGAGGATCGGCTCCACAATGATGTTGGCTTTGGAGGCGATGCGGCATAGCAGCTGGCTTCGTGCATACGTCACAAAGTCGGAGCAGCGCTGAGGGCTTGTGGCAGGTTACGATGTCGCTTGTTGGTGTCGATATGGCACGGCGGCCGGCGTCGGGTCTACATTGTAAGTCAGAGCAGCGCTCACGGCTTCGATGCAGATTATGGCTTTGCTCGCCGGCGTCAGTTTTGCAATTTCCTTCTGTAGCAGCCAGAAAAGCAAGTTCCAGATGCAGGCACGCATATGGGGTGAAGTCTTTGTATCCCTGAGACTTCAGACAGGAGGCATGCTCAAATTCAAGCCCTTGAAGATTTTCTGCAAGATGATGAAAGTTTCAATAAAAGTCTTTTCTCCTTTCCTTGGCAATAAAGAAACCACTGAAGGTCATCTCCAGCAAACAACACACTGGTATAGGGGTAGTCAAAAACTCCTGCTGATTCTCTTGTTCTTCTCCTTGATTCCCAGAAGTGATCTAAAGTTCTGGGGTCTGGGTCCCCCTTTTTATACACACAAATCCTTTGTCTCTGAAGGTAGAGAGTGTCTGTACCTAGTCTAAACCAGTTCTGGGTGCATCCTGCCAGTGCACAACTTCTTCCTTTGTCAGGGTGGGCCAGGGTCAACAGACACACCACAGGAGGTGGAGCCAGCATTGTGGAAGGCAGGCACAGCCCTATTCAGGCCCAGGTGCTACTCCTCTCACCACTCTACATGCAGATAGGTCTATTCAGCCCAGTGCTGACTCACCCTGTCTCCTGGAGCCCCCTCAGCCCCTGTCACTCACAGACCAGACATGGAATACACATCCTTGCAGAAGCAGGCTTGGATGGTTAGGCAAGAAAATACCTATTTCTAAAAGTGGTAGTTTCAAACACAGAATGTTTAAAACCAACTTCACTAAAAGATGTATTTTATCATTCTGAGTTCAGGCATATTAAATTCGTCTTTCTACCATTTTCCCTGGGATAGTTCAGATTATAAGGTGTTATAACCAAACTGCCCATTCTGGCCTATGGGGACTGGTAGCCTTGCAGTAGTGAAAAACAAAATTGGCTGTAATTCACTACCAGGACATGCTACACACATCAGTGCATGTCCTACCTTTCACATACAATGCACCCTGCCCTAGGGCCTACCTTAGGTGTGGCTAACATGTAGAAAAGGGACGGTTTAGAGACTGGTCAGTGGGTGCACTTTATAAACAACATAAGGCCTCACCTAAAAGACACTTAGTTATCGTAAATAACAAATCCGGGGTTTTCAATACCATTCTCAATTCCCTCGAGTGTGTACAGTTCAGCTACTCTTGTTTGTCACAGTGTCTCACTAAAAGCAACAACTGCTACAATCCAGACTCCCCACCTTCCAGCTCTGACAAAATGTGAGAGAAGGGAGAGAGTACCTCACGGTAGAACCGCCAACGGGGTTGCTGACTAACAATCGCCAGCTTACCCACTTCTCATCATCGGTAACTCTCTCTCTGAGTATGTAAGAAGTAAAGAAAAGACAGGAAAAACAGTGTTTGTTCTCCTTTTCGAGAACCACAAAAAAAGTGGTGACCCAAGTGATAGTGAGACAAAATAACTGTGCTTACTATTGTGTATATGTGCCCAATGAACCCCAGTGAGAAATAATGAACGTAAATCTGTGAGTGGGTGCACTTACCAAGTCCACATGGCAGTACTAGACTGCATACAGGCTCTGCAATGGCAGGCCTGAGACACACTTTACACAAGCTGTTTCTGTGGGTGGCACAATCAGTGCTGCAAGCCCACCAGCAGCATTTGACTTACAGGCCCTGGGCACACGCAGTGCACTGTACTAGGGTCTGACATTTAAACCAAATAAGCCAATCATGGAGTCATTAATCCATGACATCAAATTAATATAGGGAGCACTTGCACTGTGGCACTGAATAGCAGTGGCACAGTGCTCACATACAATGCACCCTGCCCTAGGGCCTACCTTAGGGGTGGCTACCGTGTAGAAAAGGGAAGGTTTAGGGACTGGTCAGTGGGTGCACTTACCAAGTCGACATGGCAGTACTAGAAGTGGAAGGGAGTCTCACGCCAATGCTACCAGGTCTAACAGTAGGCAATATTGAGGACTGGAAAGAGAGAAAGAGGTGATGAAAAAAATACAGATCTTGTATGATAAAAGGAGGGCTGTGAAGAGAACAGTGGTCGACGTGGGAGACTGAGTCAAGATCAGGTCTCCCAGATCCAAATTCAGTCTTCCGTTTAAGGTTATCAAGGTTTTCGAAAATGCAATAAAGAGGAGTGAGCCTGATTCGGGCTCTGAGATGGAAGAGCCTGTTGCACGAGAAAGGGGCTCTGGGCCACTTCGCTTGAAATGTATTCCCCGCCGTTTGCACGATTGCGTTTTTTAAAGTGAGCTCTTTCCCATTTCCCATGCACCCCAGTTTTCTCCTTGCCTATGAATTCGCTTTGTTGAGTTCTTCAAAGATCGTAACTGCATTCTCTATTATGTTCTTAGCATCCTTTGCATTCATAGTTAAGTTTCCTTTTATTTTCTTTAAGTTTAGATTGTGTTAGGGGGAGAAGGTGTGTCGTCCTGTGTCATGATACTCTGAAATGTGGGGATGGGTGCTGGGCCGTGGGCTGGAATTTGTCATTCGGTCTTAGCTTGATGATTGATGGGGTCTCTGTAGCTGTGATACTTAAATAAATCTGTCTTGACCCCCGTATGATCTACTCTACTTTCTGGAGGGACACACTTCCACAGACGTCCATGTTAAATCTAGCAGCGCATAACCCACTGAGCATTCCTGCATGTGTGGTACTTGATGGCAAAGGTTTATTGTCAGCGGTTTATGCCATAACGCCTAAAACATTGATGTTTACAGCACGTAATAAAACAATCACAATTCTTGTTCATTTAAAACGACTTAATCATAGATCATATAAATACTACACTTTGCGCATAATCCATGATCTGACGTGAAGTGCAAGTGCAAACGGATGACGTACATCACTATTAAAACCAATCAATTAGATAGAGCGGTCATTAGATCTTACAAAGCGTCCTAAGTAACAAGCGCATACCGAGGTGCAGACACCTGCGTCTCCGTCTGCTTGCTGCCTACTCAGAGCAATTAAACCTATTAGGAAGCCTGGAAGCTGTCTTATAAGCAACAGAAATAAAACAAGAGCACAAGCCTGCTGCGCATACGTTATCTATTATGTTACAAAAACAAGGATTTGACCAAAGAATTACAGTTTTGCTCAATGGAAATTAACCCTTAGATATGGGCCAATGGACGGCCAACACCTAAGCGAGCATTTTATAAAGTGCAGGTGCAAGTAGAAATGTGCAACAATACCTCTCGATGCTCTGTCCAGTCAATAAGGGGCTCCAGGTCATCCATTTTTCCCTAGTGCCTTTAATACCAGAGTCGAGCTACGCTCCAGTTTATGAGGGCAGATATAAAAAAGGACGACCACAGCCCCCAGAGACAAACGGAAAATGGCAAAACCATCACTACAGTTGGTTTATGGTTTGCACTCACTTCCTTCGCTGCTGTCTGTAGTAGGTCTGCATATACAAAGCAACTGCCTGGCAAATCTCCATACGATCCGTTCTATAACATAAGAAAAGTGCTGCACTGCAGCATCTCAGATTACATTTTAGAAAAAGAGGACGTAGGTAGTACCTTTGGATTTTAAGCGACATATCACACAGCAGAATAAAACACATAAATGACTCAGGCCCCCTTATGTACTGGGACACATGTTAGATCCGCCTCCAGGGGCTTTACCCATGATTTAGCAAAGGCCCCCACCGGAAGAGTTCCTAATCTGAACATGAAATATAAAGCCCTTTTCTCAGGAGGGAACAGCAAGTCCTTGAACTGCTCCCAGTGCAGTTCACATTTTACTTTCTGGTAATTAGTCGCAAGGATGCCTTTCCTGGCTTCTTGCTTGCGCCACATGAATGGGCAATATTTCTTTTTAACCAGTTCTATGGTTGCCTTATTCATCAGTTCCAGGTTATTCTATTGCTCTACTCAACTAGTGTATGTTAGAACGTTCGTAATGTACTTAAACCAGGGTAAACTATTGTAATTCTGCATCGTCGCAGTTCCTGCGGGACCATTCTATATGAGGCAAGAGCTGGAGCCGACCACACTCGCACCTGGAGTCTTACGGGTTGAGACCCTCCCGTGAACCCTCAGCTGTTAATACTGTCATTGGGGTGCCAGTACCCAGGTTCAGTACACGTCACAAGAACATTTTCCCAGTTTTTGAACAGCGTGAACCTTCGTAAAATCCCACAGTTAGCACCATAAGAGCAGGCCACCCGTGCATTTGTCTTGAATGTGTCAGTGCTAGTTTTATTGGTCTCTTGCTGCTTGAGTTAGCAAAATGTAGAATCGTGGCGACAAGTTTGTTTCCGACTTCGCCAGATGAGCTTTCCAACATAAATGGTCATCCATTCGTATGCCGAGGTAGCCATGTTTTAACTCGCTTAGTTGGTTTACCATCAATCCTGAATGTCAACAATAACTTTGATTTAGGATTAATGATCATATATTTGTCTCTTTATTGATTATTAACTTCTGTACCTTACAGATTAGCTCGAAGCCTTCCAACAGTTGATGCATTGATTTTTCAGTACGCGCTAATATTACTGTATCATCTGTAACGAGCCGGATCGGAATATTCTCCTTCTCCAATATCGGAACATGGAGACCAAGATTCCTGAGAGAATCCGTTCCATTGATGTGAATGTTGAATAAAGCTGGGGCAAGTACGCAACCCTGCCCAACGCCAATGTTTATTTCAAACTTCTCTGTGCATTCTCCTTTTACACTGAATCTTATTCTGGAATGATTGCCACGGGGGCGGATCCTTTCGGATACTCAAATAGTTGCTTGGGAACTTCCTTCCTCCAGAACACTATGAAGGACGGAGCGGCAACAGAATAGAATCCTGTTTTTAGGTCTCCAAAGACCACGAAGAGTGGGGAGTTTCCAGGGACACGTACTTCATACAGATCATGTACAACCTCAGAGCCGGGTCGATTCTACTTTGGCCTTTTCAGGATCCGGCCTGAAGGTTAGAGAGAATATAGTTCTCCTCTGTCCAGGTCTCGAGTCGTGACTGTAAGAGTTTCCCAAAGATTTTCCTGATGTTGTCTATGAAGGAAATTAGCTGATAGTTGGAGGGGTCGTCTCTCCCCCCTTTCTTGTGAATCACCACGGTTATGGAAGACTTGCATGATTCTGGAATCAAACCAAGAGTCATTACGGTGCTAAATAAAGCTGTTAAAGACCCTGAAGCACTGAACTTCTGAACTGGCCATCCCTCCTTTCCTCTGAATCCATGCAATAACGCCTAGTGGGGGTGTGGAGGAGGGAAGCCCATGTTACCGCACAGTAAACAAAGTGATGCAATAAAGAGAACAAAGGTATGCCCAAACTAGTGGACCAGGAACCTGGAGGAACAGCAGGTAACCAGTAACAATGCTTCGCTGTAGACTGATTTCTGAAAAAAACCAACTCGATGACTGTGTGGATGCCGCCGCTCTCCAGGAACGGTCCATTAACCAGAAATGTACAGTTTTGACATTTGCTGACATGACTTTGACAATTTGGAAAATACAGTTAAAAAGCAAAGATAGAACAATCACACTTGATTCAATCTATTCACAGAATTTAGCAGATTATCCCACCCACCCATAGGATTATGAGACCAGCATGAGACAGACCAGATTAACCCCCTACCGTAGGACCATGAGACCACCATGAGACAGACCAGATTACACCCCCGTAGGTCATTGAGACCACCTAGAGCCAGACCAGATTACCCCCACCCATAGGATCATCAGACCACCATGAGACAGACCAGATTAACCCCCATCGTAGGATCATGAGACCACCTAGAGCCAGACCAGATTACCCCCACCCGTAGGATCATCAGACCACCATGAGCAAGACCAGATGAATACACCTGTAGGATCATGAGACCACCATGAGCCAGACCACCCATAGGATCATGAGGCCACCGTGAGCCAGACCAGATTATCCCACCCATAGGATCATGAGGCCACCATGAGCCACACCAGATTACCCCACCCGTAGGATCATGAGGCCACCGTGAGCCAGACCAGATTATCCCAACCGTAGGATCATGAGGCCACCATGAGCCAGACCAGATTACCCCCCCATCGTAGGATCATGAGACCACCATGAGCCAGACCAGATTACCCCCCCCCACCTGTAGGATCATGAGACCACCGTGAGCCAGACCAGATTACCCCCCCATCGTAGGATCATGAGGCCACCATGAGCCAGACCAGATTACCCCCCCATCGTATTTTTATTATTTGGGCAGTTTATAAAGCGCCTGGTTACGCGCACCGGCGTGTCCCCGCGTTATGATAAGTGGAGTAAACAGTCCCAGCCGCCCCCACGGTCGCCTACCTCCCGTACAAGTGAGTTTTAAGTTTCTTTCTGAAGATGGATTACGAAGGCTCCAAGCGTAACTCCAAAGGGAGGGTATTCCATTGCTTGGCGGCCAGATATCTAAAAGACCTGCCCCCCATCCGGGCCTTCGTGATGGGGGGCATGATCGTAGGATCATGAGACCACCGTGAGCCAGACCAGATTATCCCACCCATAGGATCATGAGACCACAATGAGCCAGAGCAGATTACCCCACCCGTAGGATCATGGGACCACCATGAGCCAGAGCAGATTACCCCACCTGTAGGATCATGGGACCACCATGAGCCAGACTAGATTACCCACCCATAGGATCATGAGACCACCATGAGCCAGACCAGATTACCCCACCTGTAGGATCATGAGACCACCATGAGCCAGGCCAGATTACCCCACCCATAGGATCATGAGACCACCATGAGCCAGACCAGATTACCCACCCATAGGATCATGAGACCACAATGAGCCAGAGCATATTACCCCACCCGTAGGATCATGGGACCACCATGAGCCAGAGCAGATTACCCCACCTGTAGGATCATGGGACCACCATGAGCCAGACTAGATTACCCACCCATAGGATCATGAGACCACCATGAGCCAGGCCAGATTACCCCACCTGTAGGATCATGAGACCACCATGAGCCAGGCCAGATTACCCCACCCGTAGGATCATGAGACCACCATGAGCCAGACCAGATTACCCACCCATAGGATCATGAGACCACCATGAGCCAGACCAGATTACCCCACCTGTAGGATCATGAGACCACCATGAGCCAGAGCAGATTACCCAACCCGTAGGATCATGGGACCACCATGAGCCAGACCAGATTACCCACCCATAGGATCATGAGACCACCATGAGTCAGACCAGATTACCCCACCTGTAGGATCATGAGACCACCATGAGCCAGACCAGATTACCCCCACCCGTAGGATCATGAGACCACCATGAGCCAGGCCAGATTACCCCACCCGTAGGATCATGAGACCACCATGAGCCAGACCAGATTACACCCCACCGTAGGATCATGAGACCACCTAGAGCCAGACCAGATTACCCCCACCCGTAGGATCATTAGACCACCATGAGCAAGACCAGATGAATACACCTGTAGGATCATGAGACCACCATGAGCCAGACCACCCATAGGATCATGAGGCCACCATGAGCCAGACCTGATTACCCCCCCGTAGGATCATGAGGCCACCATGAGCCAGACCAAATTACCCCACCCATAGGATCATGAGGCCACCATGAGCCACACCAGATTACCCCACCCGTAGGATCATGAGGCCACCGTGAGCCAGACCAGATTATCCCACCCGTAGGATCATGAGGCCACCATGAGCCAGACCAGATTACCCCCCCATCGTAGGATCATGAGACCACCATGAGCCAGACCAGATTACCCACCCACCCGTAGGATCATGAGACCACCGTGAGCCAGACCAGATTACCCCCCCATCGTAGGATCATGAGGCCACCATGAGCCAGACCAGATTACCCCCCCATCGTATTATTATTATTATTATTAGGGCAGTTTATAAAGCCCCTGGTTACGCGCACCGGCGTGTCCCCGCGCTATGATAAGTGGAGTAAACAGTCCCAGCCGCCCCCACGGTCGCCTACCTCCCGTACAAGTGAGTTTTAAGTTTCTTTCTGAAGATGGATTACGAAGGCTCCAAGCGTAACTCCAAAGGGAGGGTATTCCATTGCTTGGCGGCCAGATATCTAAAAGACCTGCCCCCCCATCCGGGCCTTTGTGATGGGGGGCATGATCATAGGATCATGAGACCACCGTGAGCCAGACCAGATTATCCCACCCATAGGATCATGAGGCCACCATGAGCCAGACCAGATTACCCCACCCGTAGGATCATGAGGCCACCGTGAGCCAGGCCAGATTATCCCACCCGTAGGATCATGAGGCCACCATGAGCCAGACCAGATTACCCCCCCATCGTAGGATCATGAGACCACCATGAGCCAGACCAGATTACCCCCCCACCTGTAGGATCATGAGACCACCGTGAGCCAGACCAGATTACCCCCATCGTAGGATCATGAGGCCACCATGAGCCAGACCAGATTACCCCCATCGTATTATTATTATTATTATTAGGGCAGTTTCTAAAGCGCCTGGTTACGCGCACCGGCGTGTCCCCGCGCTATGATAAGTGGAGTAAACAGTCCCAGCCGCCCCCACGGTCGCCTACCTCCCGTACAAGTGAGTTTTAAGTTTCTTTCTGAAGATGGATTACGAAGGCTCCAAGCGTAACTCCAAAGGAGGGTATTCCATTGCTTGGCGGCCAGATATCTAAAAGACCTTCCCCCCATCCGGGCCTTCGTGATGGGGGGCATGATCATAGGATCATGAGACCACCGTGAGCCAGACCAGATTATCCCACCCATAGGATCATGAGACCACCATGAGCCAGAGCAGATTACCCCACCCGTAGGATCATGGGACCACCATGAGCCAGAGCAGATTACCCCACCTGTAGGATCATGGGACCACCATGAGCCAGACTAGATTACCCACCCATAGGATCATGAGACCACCATGAGCCAGACCAGATTACCCCACCTGTAGGATCATGAGACCACCATGAGCCAGGCCAGATTACCCCACCCGTAGGATCATGAGACCACCATGAGCCAGACCAGATTACCCACCCATAGGATCATGAGACCACCATGAGCCAGACCAGATTACCCCACCTGTAGGATCATGAGACCACCATGAGCCAGAGCAGATTACCCAACCCGTAGGATCATGGGACCACCATGAGCCAGACCAGATTACCCACCCATAGGATCATGAGACCACCATGAGTCAGACCAGATTACCCCACCTGTAGGATCATGAGACCACCATGAGCCATACCAGATTACCCCCACCCGTAGGATCATGAGACCACCATGAGCCAGGCCAGATTACCCCACCCGTAGGATCATGAGACCACCATGAGCCAGACCAGATTACACCCCTCCGTAGGATCATGAGACCACCTAGAGCCAGACCAGATTACCCCCACCCGTAGGATCATCTGACCACCATGAGCAAGACCAGATGAATACACCTGTAGGATCATGAGACCACCATGAGCCAGACCACCCATAGGATCATGAGGCCACCATGAGCCAGACCTGATTACCCCACCCATAGGATCATGAGGCCACCATGAGCCACACCAGATTACCCCGCCCGTAGGATCATGAGGCCACCGTGAGCCAGACCAGATTATCCCACCCGTAGGATCATGAGGCCATCATGAGCCAGACCAGATTACCCCCCATCGTAGGATCATGAGACCACCATGAGCCAGACCAGATTACCACCCCACCCGTAGGATCATGAGACCACCGTGAGCCAGACGATATATTCCCCCCCCATCGTAGGATCATGAGGCTACCATGAGCCAGACCAGATTACCCCCCATCGTATTATTATTATTATTATTAGGGCAGTTTATAAAGCACCTGGTTACGCGCACCGGCGTGTCCCTGCGCTATGATAAGTGGAGTAAACAGTCCCAGCCGCCTCCACGGTCGCCTACCTCCCGTACAAGTGAGTTTTAAGTTTCTTTCTGAAGATGGATTACGAAGGCTCCAAGCGTAACTCCAAAGGGAGGGTATTCCATTGCTTGGCGGCCAGATATCTAAAAGACCTGCCCCCCATCTGGGCCTTCGTGATGGGAGGCATGATCGTAGGATCATGAGTCCACCGTGAGCCAGACCAGATTATCCCATCCATAGGATCATGAGACCACCATGAGCCAGAGCAGATTACCCCACCCGTAGGATCATGGGACCACCATGAGCCAGAGCAGATTACCCCACCCGTAGGATCATGGGACCACCATGAGCCAGACCAGATTACCGACCCATAGGATCATGAGACCACCATGAGCCAGACCAGATTACCCCACCTGTAGGATCATGAGACCACCATGAGCCAGGCCAGATTACCCCACCCGTAGGATCATGAGACCACCATGAGCCATACCAGATTACCCACCCATAGGATCATGAGACCACCATGAGCCAGGCCAGATTACCCCACCCGTAGGATCATGAGACCACCATGAGCCAGACCAGATTACCCACCCATAGGATCATGAGACCACCATGAGCCAGACCAGATTACCCCACCTGTAGGATCATGAGACCACCATGAGCCAGAGCAGATTACCCAACCCGTAGGATCATGGGACCACCATGAGCCAGACCAGATTACCCACCCATAGGATCATGAGACCACCATGAGTCAGACCAGATTACCCCACCTGTAGGATCATGAGACCACCATGACCCAGACCAGATGACCCCCACCCGTAGGATCATGAGACCACCATGAGCCAGGCCAGATTACCCCACCCGTAGGATCATGAGACCACCATGAGCCAGACCAGATTACACCCCACCGTAGGATCATGAGGCCACCATGAGCCAGACCAGATTCCCCCCCCATAGGATCATGAGACCACCATGAGACAGACCAGATTACCCCACCCGTAGGATCATGAGACCACCATGAGCCAGACCAGATTACCCCACCCGTAGGATCATGAGGCCACCATGAGCCAGACCAGATTATCCCACCCATAGGATCATCAGACCACCATGAGCCGGACCTGATTATCCAACCCGTAGGATCATGAGACCACCATGAGCCAGAGCAGATTATCCCACCCATAGGATCATGAGACCACCATGAGCCAGAGCAGATTACCCCACCCGTAGGATCATGGGACCACCATGAGCTGGACCAGATTACCCCACCACCCGTAGGATCATGAGACCACCACGAGCCTGATCACCCGTAGGATCATGAGACCACCATGAGCCAGGCCACCCGTAGGATCATGAGCCAGACCAGATTACCCCCACCCATAGGATCATGAGACCACCGTGAGCCAGATCAGATTACCCCCCCCCCACCCGTAGGATCATGAGACCACCCTGAGCCAGACCAGATTACCTCCCACCCGTAGGATCCTGAGACCACCATGAGTCAGACCAGATTACCCCTGACCCGTAGGATCCTGAGACCACCATGAGCCAGACCAGATTACCCCCCCATAGGATCATGAGACCACCATGAGCCAGGCCAGATTACCCCACCCATAGGATCATGAGACCACCATGAGCCAGACCAGATTACACCCCATCGTAGGATCATGAGACCACCATGAGCCAGACCAGATTACCCCCCATAGGATCATGAGACCACCATGAGACAGACCAGATTACCCCACCCGTAGGATCATGAGACCACCATGAGCCAGACCAGATTATCCCACCCATAGGCTCATGAGACCACCATGAGCCAGGGCAGATTACCCCACCCATAGGATCATGGGACCACCATGAGCCGGACCAGATTACCCCACCACCCGTAGGATCATGAGACCACCATGAGCCTGATCACCCGTAGGATCATGAGACCACCATGAGCCAGGCCACCCATAGGATCATGAGCCAGACCAGATTACCCCCCACCCATAGGATCATGAGACCACTGTGAGCCAGACCAGATTACCCCCCACCCGCAGGATCATGAGACCACCCTGAGCCAGACCAGATTACCTCCCACCCGTAGGATCCTGAGACCATCATGAGCCAGACCAGATTACCCCCGACCCGTAGGATCCTGAAACCACCATGAGCCAGACCAGATTACCCCCCCATAGGATCATGAGACCACCATGAGCCAGGCAAGATTACCTCCCACCTGTAGGATCATGAGACCACCATGAGCCAGGCCAGATTACCCCACCCGTAGGATCATGAGACCACCATAACGTTTGAGCAAGAAGCAACAGCTAAAACGCAGATATTCGCTGTATCAGAAGTCCACAGTGATGGGTCGAGGAGATGCGATCATGGAGTGACTTGCGTGTATTCTCTTCCTTTAGCGTTCTCTTTTTTGTGTTTTCTTTCCTTTCATTCTTCTCCTTCCTGCCTGTTTTTCTTCTTCCCCTCACCCCGCCCGATTGCCCTAAATTCTTTCATTTATCAACCAAGGGGTAAGATGTTGACTAAAGCTTAATTTGAGCCGGTGGTCGCAGGTGGGGCCCATTTGCACTCTCGTTTTGGAAGCCGGCACTTATTTTCCCTCATCAGAATTTGACCCATAACGAGGGAGTGAAAAACACACGAGCGGGAAGAAAGAGGAAGAGAAAGATGAAAAAAGTGCCAAAGGGAGAATGCAGAGACCTACAGGAGTGAGATAAAGATGCAGAGAGTGTCAGGGGTGGACTAAGGAGCCAAGAGGTGGAATCAAGAATGAGATAAAGCTGCCGAGATTGTCTGGGGGTGTATTAAAGAGTGTCTGGGGGTGGATAAAGAGCCATGAGGTGGAATCAAGAGTGAGATAAAGGAGCCGAGAGTGTCTTGCGGTGGATTAAAGAGCCATGAGGTGGAATCAAGAGTGAGATAAAGGAGCTGAGAGTGTCTGGGGTGGATTAAAGAGCCACAAGGTGGAATCAAGAGTGAGATGAAGGATCCGAGAGTGTCTGGGGTGGATTAAAGAGCCATGAGGTGGAATCAAGAGTGAGATAAAGGAGCCGAGAGTGTCTGGGGGTGGATTAAAGAGCCATGAGGTGGAATCAAGAGTGAGATAAAGGAGCCGAGAGTGTCTGGGGGTGGATTAAAGAGTGTCTGGTGGTGGATTAAAGAGTCATGAGGTGGAATCAAGATGAGATAAAGGAGCTGGGAGTGTCTGGGGGTGGATTAAAGAGCCGTGAGGTGGAACCAAGACTGAGATAAAGGAGCCGAGAGTGGCTGGTGGTGGATTAAAGAGCCATGAATCAAGAGTGAGATAAAGGAGCGACCCTTGACCCTGATCCAGGCAGGTCGCTCCCCACGCCGTACAGCTCTACCTGTCTGTGCCCATGTCCCTGATCTCGCTGCTGCTGCGAGTTCAAGATCCTCCTCCACCCGCAGGCTCCCACCTGCTCCTCATCCCTGTTGGCCCAGTGGTGAGCCGTAAGTATCTGTGTGTTCACTCTGTTCCTTTTTCCCTGTTATTTGTCTGCTGTTGTATTACTTTTTGCGGAATCTGTTACCCACTGTTGTATTACTTTTTACTATTCTGCTGCTGTATTATTTTGTGCGTTTTTGGACACAAGGGAACCCAGTAGGGGACCTTCGGACCGTGGGTTACTTAACTTGTTTTAAAGAACAGGGGTCCTAAGGATTCACAATATAACAAGAAGATAACAATATAGACTACAATCAGTACTATATTTTTGAAAAACGTCCAGCCGGACGTAAGTTTATTCATAGGATAGCGTAGAGTCATGTTGGCCCATGGAGAGGCCAAAGATAGTGGCAAGATAGGGTACAGTCCTGTACCTATCCCGAAAGGTTTAGAAGAGATAAACCAGGAAGAGGGAGATAGAGCAAAGAAAAAACTTTTCAGGCAAGCAAGAAGTTTTTGAGCCAGAAGGTGACTTGTAGTTACAGTAAATACAGTTACAACAAATTCACCCTGCAGTGTCAACAATTTCAAATAAACATATTAAGTAGTATGCTACACTGCATATTGCGTCGACGTTTCGATCCCTAAGGGCTCATAATACAATGGGATCATCATCAGGACAATTTTTACAGTTAGTGCCTGCAATAAATCTAGCCTGTAAAGAAAAAGGGGGGGAAAAATAATGACAATTTTAAGGCCTAGGCCCACAGAAAAGAAAAATTGTTCAAGAAAACTTAATACTCGACAGGGCACAATTATAAGTTTTAAAAGGCCATTTCATTACTTGAACTCGCCGGTTCTTGGCTGGTGTGATTGTGAATTTTAAAAGAAATTATTTACAAGTGGGAAAGTGCTGAAAAAACGGCGCAGTGACATGGGTGTCATTCATCGAAACTTGTGTTATATCCGTGGTGACATAGGGGATGCTTTTATTGCATTGTAGTGCTCTGTGATGAAGTGACTTAGTGAGTGAAACAGTGCCTAGGGGCAGTCACCTTCCAATGGGGGCAAGAGTCAGACCTTGCAGGAGCCGGAATTTCAGGGTTTAACTCCCTGAGCAGGGTAATGGGTAGTGCTCAATGGTCGTGCTGCCATGAGTGTGCAGTTTCCATGTCGCACTTGCACTAAGAGGTAAGGCTTACCTGGCGATACTACTAGTCGCCTATAATTGGAATAACTCTTCTTACCGGAGGAAGGGATTTCACCCGGTTTGCAACATCAATTGCTGTGAGATAATTAAAATGTTGCCGTTAGACTGGGGCTCAGATTGGATCATTAAAAGGTTTCCACGGAGGAAGGGAGGCTTACCTGGCCACATGTAGTGTTGGCCGTGTAGGGGTGGGGAGAATTATCTGTTATTTTCCGTGTTTTCGAGGTTTCCTTCTGATGGGTCATCGTGGTTGCTGGGGATATGAGTTAAACGTTAATGGCACGCCTCCGAGATTGGTAGGAGTGCTACAGATATGCGCTTTCGTTTGTGGAGGGCTTACCTAACTACGTGTATTGTAGCCGGGGGCGTGGAAAGGGATAGACGCTCTTCTTTTGGAGGCTTGCAGTCAAAGCGGCCAGTTGCTAGGGAGGAAAAGATAGCCTAATGAGAGACCAGGCTCCGTGAGTGACGGAGTATTCTGTTTACCGGCGTTCTAATCAAGGGCTTACCTTGCTTCTGGGTGGGAGCAGCGGCGGGTTGGGGGCTTGGAGTCAATCCGGCCCGTTGCTGGGGAGGAAAAGATAGCCTAATGAGAGACCGGGCTCCGTGAGTGACGGAGGGTTCTGTTTACCGGCGTTCTGATCACGGGCTTACCTTGCTTCTGAGTGGAAGCAGCGGCGGGTTGGGCGAAGCTCGATCAGCTTCTGCCCCTTCACAGTGGCAGCGCAGGTCCGCTGTGAAGGGGCAGAAGCTGATCGAGCTTCGCCCAACCCGCCGCTGCTTCCACTCAGAAGCAAGGTAAGCCCGTGATCAGAACGTCGGTAAACAGAACCCTCCGTCACTCACGGAGCCCGGTCTCTCATTAGGCTATCTTTTCCTCCCCAGCAACGGGCCGGATTGACTCCAAGCCCCCAACCCGCCGCTGCTCCCACCCAGAAGCAAGGTAAGCCCTTGATTAGAACGCCGGTAAACAGAATACTCCGTCACTCACGGAGCCCGGTCTCTCATTAGGCTATCTTTTCCTCCCTAGCAACTGGCCGCTTTGACTCCAAGCCTCCAAAAGAAGAGCGTCTATCCCTTTCCACGCCCCCGGCTACAATACACGTAGTTAGGTAAGCCCTCCACAAACGAAAGCGCATATCTGTAGCACTCCTACCAATCTCGGAGGCGTGCCATTAACGTTTAACTCATATCCCCAGCAACCACGAGGACCCATCAGAAGGAAACCTCGAAAACACGGAAAATAACAGATAATTCTCCCCACCCCTACACGGCCAACACTACATGTGGCCAGGTAAGCCTCCCTTCCTCCGTGGAAACCTTTTAATGATCCAATCTGAGCCCCAGTCTAACGGCAACATTTTAATTATCTCACAGCAATTAATGTTGCAAACCGGGTGAAATCCCTTCCTCCGGTAAGAAGAGTTATTCCAATTATAGGCGACTAGTAGTATCGCCAGGTAAGCCTTACCTCTTAGTGCAAGTGCGACATGGAAACTGCACACTCATGGCAGCATGACCATTGAGCACTACCCATTACCCTGCTCAGGGAGTTAAACCCTGAAATTCCGGCTCCTGCAAGGTCTGACTCTTGCCCCCATTGGAAGGTGACTGCCCCTAGGCACTGTTTCACTCACTAAGTCACTTCATCACAGAGCACTACAATGCAATAAAAGCATCCCCTATGTCACCACGGATATAACACAAGTTTCGATGAATGACACCCATGTCACTGCGCCGTTTTTTCAGCACTTTCCCACTTGTAAATAATTTCTTTTAAAATTCACAATCACACCAGCCAAGAACCGGCGAGTTCAAGTAATGAAATGGCCTTTTAAAACTTATAATTGTGCCCTGTCGAGTATTAAGTTTTCTTGAACAATTTTTCTTTTCTGTGGGCCTAGGCCTTAAAATTGTCATTATTTTTCCCCCCCCTTTTTCTTTACAGGCTAGATTTATTGCAGGCACTAACTGTAAAAATTGTCCTGATGATGATCCCATTGTATTATGAGCCCTTAGGGATCGAAACGTCGACGCAATATGCAGTGTAGCATACTACTTAATATGTTTATTTGAAATTGTTGACACTGCAGGGTGAATTTGTTGTAACTGTATTTACTGTAACTACAAGTCACCTTCTGGCTCAAAAACTTCTTGCTTGCCTGAAAAGTTTTTTCTTTGCTCTATCTCCCTCTTCCTGGTTTATCTCTTCTAAACCTTTCGGGATAGGTACAGGACTGTACCCTATCTTGCCACTATCTTTGGCCTCTCCATGGGCCAACACGACTCTACGCTATCCTATGAATAAACTTACGTCCGGCTGGACGTTTTTCAAAAATATAGTACTGATTGTAGTCTATATTGTTATCTTCTTGTTATATTGTGAATCCTTAGAAACGTATTATTTTGTGCACACTGTTGTATTCCTTTTCTTTGTATTCTTTGCTTCTATCCCCATTTTTCGCTCTGTAGCTCTCCAGCATTCCAGCCTTCCTCTCCCCTTCCCGCTGATGCGTCCCCTGCTCCTCCCTCCCACCTCCCCTTCTAATGGCGGCTGTACCGAAAGCACGCCAAATGCAAACTTGCCTGCGCTCGTCCGCGCCTGGACCGCACCCAGCGCCAGACCACCTGGCCACCCCGAACGCCACCAAAATGCCAGCACCCTCCACACACTCAACACCGGCCGATTATACACCTGCTTCCTGGCCACCCCAAAGCGCACCCAAGGATCCTTCTCCTGCCGGAGCTGCAGCTTCATCAGCCTTCAATACGCCACCACCTCAGATGCATACTACTCAACACCCGCTCTGCCCGCAAGCACGCCATTGAACTCTGGGACCTACCCGACTCATTCTCTCCAGACAATACCTTCCTGACGGAGACCTGGATGAACCCCTCCCCTTCACCCGACATCGCCATAGCCATCCCGGACGGCTACAAGATCACCCGCAGGGACCGTACCAACAGAGAAGGAGGAGGAATCACCATCATCCACAGGAACACCCTCAGAATCTTGACCAGCACCGACAACACTCTCAGCGCCGCCGAACACCAGCACTTCCAGATCCACATTGACCCCAATACCACCATCAGAGGAACCCTCGTCTGCAGACCCCCCCCGGCCCCAGTGCAGCGACTCCATCCCCGACTTCGTCAGCACGCACGCCCTTGCATCCACGTACTACTTCCGCCTCGAAGACCTGAACTTCCACCTCAACAGCAGCTCTACCACCCTGCTCGACAACCTCGACAACCTCGGACTCAAACTGCTAGTCACGACTCCCACCCACTCCGCCGGACACATGCTCAACAGCATCTTCTCTGCCAGCAACTATGTCACCTTCAACCACACCACCAAACTCCACTGGACCGACCACCGCTGCATCCACTTCACCTTCAAGAAACCCACCATGCACCACCACACACAACGGACCCCCCGCTGCAGCTGGAGCAAAAGTCACCAAAGACCAGCTAATCGCCACCCTTGTCCGAAACCCACCAGCTGACACCACCAACACCAATACTGCTACCCGCAACCTCAGGCAATGGATCGGCGACTGTGCCAACACTCTCGCCCCGATCAAGAAACCCTCAAACAGATGCACCAACAGAAAAGCCATCTGGTTCACCGCCGACCTCCAGGCATCCAAACAGACCTGTTGAAGGGTCGAGATGAAGTGGCACCTCGAACAGACACCGGACAGCAATGCAGCCCAAAAGAGTGCCATCCGCAGACACCACCAACTCATTCGAACTGCCAAAAGGACTTCTTTCAAGGAACGCTTTACAACAACGCACACAACAGCAAAGAGCTCTTCAACATCATGAAGGAACTCTCCAACCCCAGCTCCAACTCCAACAACATCCTGACAACTTCGTGCCATCGCAAGACCTATGCGACTCCCTAGCCACCTTCTTCCACTGTAAGATCGCAGACATCCACAACAGCTTCAACAACCAGGCCCCCCCAACAGCCACCGACACCTCAGACTCACCGCCCCCCAGCCACACCAACCAACTGCTCTCCTGTACCCATGTCAACGACGACAACAACATCAAAATCATGAACACCATCCACTCCGGCTTACCATCAGACCCCTGCCCGCACCACATCTTCAACAAAGCAAGCTCCACCATTGCACCCCATCTCCGCCAGATCATCAACAACTCCTTCGAGACCGCCACCTTCCCGTAGAGCTGGAAGCATGCAGAGATCAACGCCCTACTCAAGAAACCCAAGGTGAACCCTAAGGACCTCAAATACTTCCGGCCCATCTCCCTACTCCCGTTCCCAGCAAAAGTCATTGTGAAGATTGTCAACAGGCAACTGACCCTCTTCCTCGAAGAGAACAACATCCTGGACCCATCCCAATCCGGATTCCGCAGCAACCACAGCACCTAAACTGCCTTCATTGCCGCCACCGATGACATCAGGAACCTGCTGGACAACGGAGCAACCGCGGCCCTCATCCTCCTGGACCTTTTGGCCGACTTCAACACCGTCTGCCACCACACCCTACGCACACGCCTCCACAACGCAGGGATCCGCGACAAAGCCCTGGACTGGACCATCTCCTCCCTCACTGGCAGAACCCAGAGTGTCCGCCTCCCTCCGTTCCGATCTAAAGCCACCAAGATCATCTGCGGCGTACCCCAAGGATCATCCCTCAGCCCGACACTCTTCAACATCTACATGGCACCTCTCACCCACATAGACCGATCGCATGCCCTCAACATCATCTCATGCCGACAACACCCAGCTGATCATCTCCCTCACCAAGGCCCCCACCACTGCCAAAACCAACCTCCACGAAGGATTGAAGGCCGTCACCGAATGAATGAAGAACAGCCACCTGAAACTGAACTCCGACAAGACGGCTGCACCCTGTCCACCTGGGACGACGCCTGATGGCCGGCCACACTGGGAGCTTCATCGACTCCCACTGACCACGCGAGCAATCTGGGGTCCATCCTGGACTCATCGCTGTCAATGACCCAGCAAGTCAACGCTGTATCCTCCTCCTGCTTCAACACCCTCCGTAAGATCTACAGATGGATCCCCACCGGAACCAGAAGGACAGTCACCCAGGCCCTCGTCACCAGCAGGCAGGACTACGCCAACGCCCTCTACGCAGGAACCTCGGCCAAACTCCAGAAACAACTACAACGCATACAGAATGCCTCTGCTTGCCTCAGCCTCGACATCCCCCGCCACAGCCACATCACATCCCACCTGAGAGACCTGTACTGGCTCCCCGTCAACAAGAGGATCACCTTCAAGCTCCTCACCCATGCATACAAGGCACTCCACAACACCGGACCAGCGTACCTCTGCAGACGACTCAGCTTCTACACCCCGAACCGCCAGCTTCGCTTCGTGACCTTGCCCTCGCCACCGTCCCTGTGTGGGTGAAATACCCCCTCCGTCCTCAGACCCCATCCACTGAGTGAGAGACCCCTGTGTGGGTTAAATACTGTAGCGGGAATTCCGTTCTCCTACAGAACTGTGCATAAAGACCTGGAACCTCGGTGAATTAGGATGGCCCAAAACTCACCTCAGTACCCAAAATCCCCTTACAGAGCTAGCTACAGTGTCTCATTGGTCATAACAAACTCCCAATGTTTCGACAGACCAGAACATGAACTTAGAAAACCTCAGGCATCGTGGAACACATGAACACTCTTTCGTTATATAAACATTACAAACCAGAACTTGGAGTAACGAGGACACGTGCATATTTGAAATGTTTATTTTCTAATGCAAAGTTCTCAAACGCAGTATCTTATATAATACTAGCAAACATATTACAAAAACCAAAGTTATCAGCATAGTTACTAGTCCATAGAAAGCGAACGGTGACAGCATACTAAGATACTGTAATGAATAGGAATTTACAATACCTAATTCTCACCCTCCCTATTTAGCATAATATTATATTTCTATGAAGGTCTCATTTGGGTTTAGGCCCATACCTCAAAATCTCAGTGGGAGAGAATCACATCTTCTTCCAACAGCTCTCTGCATGCGAAGCGCATCAAGTGTGTTATTTTGCGTTCAGCACAACAATATAAAACTCGCCTAGAGCCAGATTTTGTCAGCAGCATGTGTGTTATGTCTATAGGGGTGCGAAGATCAGACCTTACAACAACACTGGGTTAAGTTATCCGTGTAACCTTCAGCACTCACTGTGCAGACAGAGGGTAGAACAAAACTGATATCAGAGCAATAACATATTATTTCTCAAGTAAATCACGAAGCTCTTCTGGGTTGAAAGCTAAAACAACAATTATGTGTCGTGTGCAAACGTGAAGCATGAATCAAAATGGCGTTTAAACATTTAATAAACTCATGCTAACTTAACACAGTATGTAGAAAAGAAATAGCTATATGACAATACCCCCTCCATCCTCAGACCCCATCCACTGAGTGAGAGCCCCCTGTGTGGGTGAAATACCCCCTCCGTCCTCAGACCCCCTCCACTGAGTGAGAGTCCCCTGTGTGGGTGAAATACCCTCTCCATCAGACCCCACCCACTGAGTGAGAGACCCCTGTGTGGGTGAAATACCCCCTCCATCCGCAGACCCCATCCACTGAGTGAGAGCCCCCTGTGTGGGTGAAATACCCCCTCCAACCTCAGACCCCATCCACTGAGTGAGAGACCCCTGTGTGGGTGAAATACCCCCTCCAACCTCAGACCCCATCCACTGAGTGAGAGACCCCTGTGTGGGTGAAATACCCCCTCCGTCCTCAGACCCCATCCACTGAGTGAGAGACCCCTGTGTGGGTGAAATACCCTCTCCATCAGACCCCACCCACTGAGTGAGAGACCCCTGTGTGGGTGAAATACCCCCTCCAACCTCAGACCCCATCCACTGAGTGAGAGATCCCTGTGTGTGTGAAATACCCCCTCCATCAGACCCCATCCACTGAGAGAGAGACCCCTGTGTGGGTGAAATACCCCCTCCATCAGACCCCATCCACTGAGTGAGAGACCGCTGTGTGGGTAAAATACCCCCCCCATCCGCAGACCCCATCCACTGAGTCAGAGACCCCAGTGTGGGTATAATACCCCCTCCATCAGACCCCATCCACTGAGTGAGAGCCCCCTGTGTGGGTGAAATACCCCCTCTGTCCTCAGACCCCATGCACTGAGTGAGAGACCCATGTGTGGGTGAAATACCCCCTCTGCCCTCAGACCCCCTCCACTGAGTGAGAGACCCCTCTGTGGGTGAAACACCCCCTCCGTCCTCAGACCCAATAAACTGAGTGAGATTCCCCTGTGTGGGTGAAATACCCCCTCGGTCCTCAGACCCCATCCACTGAGTGAGAGACCCATGTGTGGGTGAAATACTCCCTCTGTCCTCAGACCCCCTCCACTGAGTGAGAGACCCCTGTGTGGGTGAAATACCCCCTCCATCAGACCCCATCCACTGAGTGAGAGACCCATGTGTGGGTGAAATACCCCCTCTGCCCTCAGACCCCCTCCACTGAGTGAGAGACCCCTCTGTGGGTGAAACACCCCCTCCGTCCTCAGACACCATAAACTGAGTGAGATTCCCCTGTGTGGGTGAAATACCCCCTCGGTCCTCAGACCCCATCCACTGAGTGAGAGACCCATGTGTGGGTGAAATACTCCCTCTGTCCTCAGACCCCCTCCACTGAGTGAGAGACCCCTGTGTGGGTGAAATACCCCCTCCATCAGACCCCATCCACTGAGTGAGAGACCCCTGTGTGGGTGAAACACCCCCTCCATCCTCAGACTCCATCCACTGAGTGAGAGACCCCTGTGTGGGTGAAATACCCCCTCCATCCTCAGACTCCATCCACTGAGTGAGAGACCCCTGTGTGGGTGAAATACCTCCTCCATCTTCAGAGCCCATCCACTGAGTGAGAGACCCCTGTGTGGGTGAAATACCCCCTCTGTCCTCAGACCCCATGCACTGAGTGAGAGACCCATGTGTGGGTGAAATACCCGCTCTGCCCTCAGACCCCCTCCACTGAGTGAGAGACCCCTCTGTGGGTGAAACACCCCCTCCGTCCTCAGACCCCATAAACTGAGTGAGATTCCCCTGTGTGGGTGAAATACCCCCTCGGTCCTCAGACCCCATCCACTGAGTGAGAGACCCATGTGTGGGTGAAATACTCCCTCTGTCCTCAGACCCCCTCCACTGAGTGAGAGACCCCTGTGTGGGTAAAATACCCCCTCCATCAGACCCCATCCACTGAGTGAGAGACCCCTGTGTGGGTGAAACACCCCCTCCATCCTCAGACTCCATCCACTGAGTGAGAGACCCCTGTGTGGGTGAAATACCCCCTCCATCCTCAGACTCCATCCACTGAGTGAGAGACCCCTGTGTGGGTGAAATACCTCCTCCATCTTCAGAGCCCATCCACTGAGTGAGAGACCCCTGTGTGGGTGAAATACCCCCTCTGTCCTCAGACCCCATGCACTGAGTGAGAGACCCATGTGTGGGTGAAATACCCCCTCTGCCCTCAGACCCCCTCCACTGAGTGAGAGACCCCTCTGTGGGTGAAACACCCCCTCCGTCCTCAGACCCCATAAACTGAGTGAGATTCCCCTGTGTAGGTGAAATACCCCCTCGGTCCTCAGACCCCATCCACTGAGTGAGAGACCCATGTGTGGGTGAAATACTCCCTCTGTCCTCAGACCCCCTCCACTGAGTGAGAGACCCCTGTGTGGGTGAAATACCCCCTCCATCAGACCCCATCCACTGAGTGAGAGACCCCTGTGTGGGTGAAACACCCCCTCCATCCTCAGACTCCATCCACTGAGTGAGAGACCCCTGTGTGGGTGAAATACCTCCTCCATCTTCAGAGCCCATCCACTGAGTGAGAGACCCCTGTGTGGGTGAAATACCCCCTCCAACCTCAGACCCCATCCACTGAGTGAGAGACCCCTGTGTGGGTGAAATACCCCCTCCATCAGACCCCATCCACTGAGTGAGAGCCCCCTGTGTGGGTGAAATACCCCCTCCATCAGACCCCATCCACTGAGTGAGAGACCCCTGTGTGGGTGAAATACCCCCTCCATCAGACCCCATCCACTGAGTGAGAGCCCCCTGTGTGGGTGAAATACCCCCTCCAACCTCAGACCCCATCCACTGAGTGAGAGACCCCTGTGTGGGTGAAATACCCCCTCCATCAGACCCCATTCACTGAGTGAGAGCCCCGTGTGTGGGTGAAATACCCCCTCCAACCTCAGACCCCATCCACTGAGTGAGAGACCCCTGTGTGTGTGAAATACCCCCTCCATCAGACCACATCCACTGAGAGAGAGACCCCTGTGTGGGTGAAATACCCCTTCCATCCTCAGACCCCATCCACTGAGTGAGAGCCCCCTGTGTGGGTGAAATACCCCCTCCATCCTCAGACCCCATCCACTGAGTGAGAGACCCCTGTGTGGGTGAAATACCCCCTCCATCAGACCCCATCCACTGAGTGAGAGATCCCTGTGTGTGTGAAATACCCCCTCCATCAGACCAAATCCACTGAGAGAGAGACCCCTGTGTGGGTGAAATACCCCCTCCATCAGACCCCATCCACTGAGAGAGAGACCCCTGTGTGGGTGAAATACCCCCTCCATCAGACCCCATCCACTGAATGAGAGATCCCTGTGTGGGTGAAACACCCCCTCCATCCTCAGACCCCCTCCACTGAGTGAGAGACCACTGTGTGGGTGAAATACCCCCTCTGTCCTCAGACCCCATCCACTGAGTGAGAGACCCCTGTGTGGGTGATATATCCCCTCCATCCTCAGACCCCATCCACTGAGTCAGAGACCCCTGTGTGGGTGAAATACCCCCTCTGTCCATCAGACCCCATCCACTGAGTGAGAGACCCCTGTGTGGGTGAAATACCCCCTCCATCAGACCCCATCCACTGAGTCAGAGACCCCTCTGTGGGTCACACCTGATGGTTCTTTCTCATGACTTTATTGAGACTACAACCTGCTTCTTTCCTTGTTTTATGAGTGAGCCCCTGAAGGGGGTGATGGACAGGAAAGCAGCAGAGAAATGCAAACCCTGATGTGGTGAAAAGCAGCGGGAGAGAGTTGATTGTCGGAGGTAGTCATTGCGGTGAGGTCCGGCCCGTACAATTGCTGCTCCTCGAGAGGTATCAGTTTTCTTCGAAATGTACTTTACATTTTATTAATAGCGCTAGCGCGCTGCCAGTGCTGCTGTTCCTAATACTTTCAGTGCCAGTTTGTGACCTGAGTTGTTTGTTCTAAATAGTAAAAGGTTGTGCTGCTTATTCACAGCGAAACCCTCTTCTACGCAGTCCCGGCTATGTTTTTGCTTACTGGAGAGGCATCGTTCAATAAGAATGGAAAATATCTTCAATTTGTAGCGTTCCTTAAAAAGTAAACATGTATTTAATTACAAATTGTCCTTGATTTATGTGTGGTACGACGTTCCCGTCGTGCACTCTCTGTCATCATGTAACTAGCGTGTGTGGCAGAGTTTTTTGTTTTTTTTAAAAGACATGCAAATACATTGTAGGTGTCTTATTCCATTGTTGTAAAGACAGAGGCCTCATTTGTCTCAATTGTCTAAGCTATTCAGCTAAGTTGTGCCAATGTAGCTTTGTTTTTAGACTGAATTAATCTATTTAGTAAACAGGTTCTCTTGGTTTCTTCTAGCAAACTTAATTCAGCACAGCTCACGTGCTCAGTATCTATGTTGTAGCTCTCCGTGACAGCAACTTCTGAAAACAAATGTGTGCAGGGCCTTCTGTTCATCTTGGCAGTGTGCGGGCTCTGTATTCACATCATAATGTTATACAATTATTTCATAACCTGTTGCAGAGGCCTGCTTGGGAATTGTTTAGCAGTGATACGAGTGTATTTAATACCGAACATCTCTTGTTTTGCACGTACTCCGGTTCTTAGCTACATGACTGCGTGTTTGTCTAAACGATTGCATTTTATTTTCCATGGGCTGTTTCTTTAGTACATTGTGGCGTCTCGAGGTCACCTAAAAGCGATCATGGGAGTTCTGTCCTTCGTTTTCATGTTACACCTGACCTAGTGCTGTCATCCGTACTGGAGTGTGCACGTGCCCTGCCCTCCACATGCGGCCTAAGCAGAATATTGCTTGTAAGACCTGAACTCTTCTGTTTTTATAAATGCCAAAACAAAAACCTTGTTTGAAAAGCAGTATGAAGACGGAAAAGGGAGAAATGGTCCCTAATACTTTCACTGAAATTATGAAAATGTCACACATAGCAGTCTGAAACCTTGGCAGCTATGGTTTGGGGATTCACGGCCCTGTCAAATATAAAGAATCATCCCCAGGAACAGGAACATTAGAAACGCTGCTCAGCCTCATTGCAGCAGCTGTGTCTACTTTGCACACATTGAATGAAATACAAGTCCTCATTTCAATTCACTCCTGAATATCATACCTGTTCCTTTGCAGAAGTTTAAAAAATGAACACATTGCTGGTATTTCAATGAGGGAGGGGAGCAGAGCTGGCATGAGGGGCTGAATCTGAGGCTCCTCAAGAGCACACCATGCAAGGGTGAGGCCTGTCCTTGGACTGTGAGTGTCTTAAACACCCACGTCTGTGTGTTTACAGGCACCAATGCTTGTTTCCCATAACACCCATGTCTGGGTCTTTGCAGGCGCCAATGCTTGTTTCCCATAACACCCATGTCTGTGTGTTTACAGGCGCCAATGCTTGTTTCCGATAACACCCATGTCTGTGTCTTTGCAGGTGCCAATCCTTGTTTCCAATAACACCCATGTCTGTGTCTTTGCAGGCGCCAATGCTTGTTTCCCATAACACCCATGTCTGTGTCTTTACTGGCGCCAATGCTTGTTTCCCTGCTGGAGGCGGCGGTTCCGTCAGCGGCCACCAGAGGGCGCTCCTCGTCTGCTGATGAAACCTCTGAGCTGCACATAGGATGGAAGGGGTAGAGTTTCCTCTTCCGGGTCAGCGGCGGCAGAGACAGCACCAGCAGCGGGGGTGACATCACTTCCGGCCTCTCTTGGTGTGTGCAGCCTGCTGCAGAGGAGGAAGGAGCCATTGCCTGTGTGTGCAGTCACCTTCATCTGCAGACCCTCACAGACCCCATCTCTGACCCCCCTCCTCCCCACGGCCCCAGGAAGGGGAGAGAGCCTAGACACGTCTGCTCAGGTCTCTGCTCAGGTAGGAGATTGTCAGCACCTTCTTCTGTGTTTGTAGAAATAGACTGAATAATCCTGGATCTGTGCGCTGCATCTTACTGCACTATGAGGAATCTTTGCACACTCTTTGCTCGGCTGTCCCTGTTAATTTGTTGACTTGCACAACCCTATACCTATGTCTGAAGCATGTCCCGCGTGTCAGTGCTACCCTGTGCCTCTTCTCTCCCTTTGCCAATGTTTCCATCTCTCAGACTAGGCAGAGGCTTCAGTCATTGCAATAGTTTCCTGTGGCATAGGTTGGCCGGTGGCATTATCTGCTGCAGAGATTGTGTGTGTGTGGGCACAGACCTTGGGTCTGGCAGGGTGCAGGCTTGTCAAGCAGTGGAATTTACGTGTCTGTGTTTTTAATGTACCTCTGCAGGAGGAGGTGTGTCTGCAGGTTGGGTGTGTGTACCTGTGACTAGGGTAGGCTTGTCTTTACAGGCTTTGTATGTGCCTTTATGAGGCGTGTCTGCAGTGTGTCTCTTTGCATGGTGTCTGTCTTGGCAGATGTTGGTGGGGCTGTCAGTCACTCTTCCTGGCCTCTCTGCTCTGTACAGACTTCATCAGGTTCACTGGCTGAAAAGTAGGTCTGCCCTGTGCAGAATAGTCGGGTACTACTCGGCACACCGCAGACGTCTGAGCAACGTCACATGTGAAGTTCTAGTTCTTCTCCATAGTTTGAAGAATTAGCCGGGTCTGAGTGAGACTTCAGCCCGACCTCCAAATGCGCGAGTGCCCGAAGCCCCCAGGATCCCTTGTGTGACAATGCTACAAAGGGTTGCCGCACTCTCTCATCATGCATCGATGAGGACTTTACTATGATACAGGAGCCTATGTGAAAGGTTCAAGAGACTCTTGAAGTCATTCTGCTCTGCTTGTCACTTCAGCAGGAAGGGAAGAACAAGATGAGCGAGCAGAAACAGCAAGAAGAGGCCAGAAAAGAGAAGTAAGGGCGAAACAGAGAGAAAAACACCAATGGTAGAGTAAAGTAAATAATAGATATCAGCAAAAATATGAAAGAAATAGTTCTGAACCAGAGTTCGAAAAGAAGGGCAGGAAAGGGGAAAGAGTGAACCTTATTTATGAATTCCATAAAGTCGAATTGGTAGTGCTAAAAATATGATTTAAGTGTGAATGTGATTCTTCAAGAGTTATCGGTGTCATTTGCTGTTGAGTGGGACCAATACTTGAACCAACTTTAGTGCTTTGAATCTCCAGTCACCAAACTGTGTAAATGCGCAAACTGGAGGGATCCATGTATTTTCCTGCGGGTTACCAATTTCAACTCTAGTGAGATACTTAAGGGGTCCCAGGTTCCTACCATCCACCTGTATCAGTGGGTTAATGCACATACTGCACAGATTGTGTTACCATTTTATCACAAGTACCAATAATAATAAATTCTTAACAAAAATACATTGAAAAGTACTCCTAAATTAAACCAAGTTGGCACCAAGACCTTCTCAAGGTGTCCCAACTCTACACATGTTTATACTATCAAAAAGAGCTGTGAATGTGTCTGTTATGGTCCATCTATTATTTAGGTAGTAAGTAGGACAAGTGGATTTATCCAAAGGACAAGTAGATTTCTGTATCAATCTGCCTTTTGGACAAGCAGATTTTTAAAATAATTCCCCACCCCTGTAAGGAGTATTAACAGATCTGTAAGGTGCACTGATTATCACTCACGATACAAAGATGTTTACACTATAAGACACATGTGCGCTTTGCCCTGCTTTTTGCTCACACCATGAGGGATATATAGTTTGTCTTGAAATTTTCACACACTGCACTGCTTATTACTGACACTGTGAGTGGTTTTAAATAAATGAGGGGGTATGTGACCATTGCACCATGTTCCATATTATCAAGTGAGTGGAAACAGCTTTCTGGTGTTGCTCGGGAGCCATTTTAAGATTTTCTTCAGCATCTCCAGGGTGTGGAAGCAGAGACGTCCTTGACCTGGGGAGACCTGTCCAGCTTTTTGTTGCTGATGATCCTTAAGTTACTGGCGTGCGAGCTGGGGGTGGGAGTAAGTCCTAGGTTGGTTTGCCGTCAGGTGGAGTCCCATGGACAGGTGTTGTTTCTAAAGATCACCACTTCAATCTTGTCAGTGTTGAGTTTGAGACACTTGGGAGTCATCCAGGTGGCCTCTTCCATCATGTAGGTGGTGCACTTGTTCCTTGTGTTGTGGGTTTTGTCCAAGAGGGACAGTATGCGTTGTGTGTTGTCGTTGTTGGAGAGGATGTTGATGTTGTGGGCACAGATGACGTTGGCCAGTGGGGTTATGTAAGTGTTGATGAAGGTCCTGCTGAGGGTTGAACCTTGAGGTGCTCCGCAGATGAGATTTCCGGTTTCCAAAGAGTTTGGCGTCAGGTTGACTGTCTGAGTTACTTTTGCCAGGAAGGAGCAAATCTGTCGCTGGTAGGTCCGATCTTGTGAAGGCGCCTGATGAGGATGGGGTGTGGTGCCACGTGAAACGCCGCTGAGAGGTGTAATAGGATAAAGGCCTAACACTCCTCTTTTTAGGATCATGCAGATGGCTCAGGTGGGTGCGATGAGGGCTGTTCCTATGCAGACATACAAACTGGCAAAGCAAGCCATGTATGTGTAATTCTATGCATACATGACTGAAAATTATACAGTGTCAAAACATTTACACCTGGAAGGTATTCTATTGTGGGTCAATGCCAGGCAGTATAGGAGCCATCAACAACTCTCTGACTGGACACTGAGACGCTTGTTGCTGAAAAACTCACTTAGATCACTTTGGTGGGTCCCATTGTTGCTTAATCTTTTCTTTTTGGGAATGGAGGAATTTCTTTTTAGATGTTTATAACTTGAAACGCAGTAGCAGGGACCTATGCGCCCTTAAGGCCGTGCGTAGCCTCGCCTCTCCCTGCGCCCAGACTGTCTCTGGGAGCGCCTTGGCCGCTTCCATTTTACCGTCCCCATTGGCAAGTGTTTTCCCACCTGCTGCATGTCGTCAAGGAAATGTTTTTTTACTATCCCTCTAGAAGGCGTGAAAACTCTTTCTCGAGCGGCAGACTGCGCTGGAGGCCCAGGACATGCACTGAAGCTGCTACTTCAACTAAGAATGGAGCATTGCGGGAGGCCAATCCGGGGCAGTTTGAAATAAATGCTTTGAACTGTATTATTTTGTTTAAAGACTTGGCAACTACTTTTTTACTGCGCCTCTTGTTTCTTCATTATCGCGTACGAGAGCGCCTTCAAATACGCTACATCAGGATGCCTGTAGAGCAAGTCTGGTTTTAGGGTTGTGCCGTGTGCTCAGCAATTTTCAGGCAACACTAACATTTAAAAATGACTCTGGGGATTAATGTTCCAGTTCCTGTCTAGTGGCAGTTTTGACTTTTCATAAAGTAGTGTAGAGGGTTAATATGTAAAAACAACAGTTGATGGACAGAATGCAGAACAATGTCATACATATACCCCAGTACAGAGATCTGGGCCTAAATCCATCGTTTTTTTGCACTCCACACCACCCCAGTTCAGACATGGTCATATGCAAATCAGCCTTGACCCTGTGCCTCATTCTGTCCATCACCTGTTGTTTTTGCCCTAGAGGGTTTAATATGCCTACTCCAAAGAATGTGTACCATACAAATCACAGAGATGAGTTTATGTGGATGCCTCAAGTGGTTACTGCTGTTGTCACAGAGATCTTTTTGTTACTTGCAATTCATAGCTCACATTCCTAATATAGTACAGTGACCTATAAATTGTTATCCAAGACCTGCATGGTATATGGTATAGGTTAGAACGTTATGCTTTTTGTTAGATGGTCGTCCTGCTGTGCTTCCATGAATCCTCATGCATAATGTAGGAGATCTCGAACTAGGGGAAACCTGTGTTCTGGATGCAATGTTGTATCTAGGTAAAGGGTCAATCCCTGTAAACCGTGACAAGTGTAATGTAGGGAAGAATATAGGTGAAGGGTAATGAAGTTACCAGGGCCTATATTGTGGTACCTATATGAAATACAACACTGAGATCTTGGTACGGACGGGTATAAGTCTAGGACAAGCATGTTGTGGTGGCTATAGTGCTTTCTGATGTCTGTCATGTCAGTAACAAAAGGCCATAATCTAACATCGACTATGGTATAGTTTATCAGGCTGCTGCTAGGCACTCTTATTGAAGGTGTGCCTCCCTTCCTTATCTGAGAGAGTTCTTCCATTGATGGCGTGGACGCTCTAATTCAGAGACATGGCTTTGAGTTGGAGCGCTAGTGGCGTCCATTTCTTTATAGGGCTTATTGCTAGGTTCAGAATGTGCCAAACTCTATCCTCTTCCGACACTATCTCTATACTGGGGCTATCCACTGGCTCAAACTGGCAATTGAAATCGCTGCCAACTATTTTTAAATGACCTACCGGAAGACCTGCTATATGGGATGTGAGCATACTGACTGATGGAGATTCCTGTTTGTTACTCATGAGATCACCTCCTCCTTTGCTACTTTGCAGCCCAAATGGGTTCCCTCGCCCGTCAGCAGCTCCTCAGATGGTCTACCCTGCCCCTAGTTATAGCTTCTGCACTGTGTGTTGAAAAGCCAGCTCGATGTACCTTTGTGGTGGGCCAGGTTTCTTGAGAGAGACAGATGTCAAACTGGTCAACAAAATGGCTTCAGTCTATATTGTCTAGTTTGGTGCTTGAGCCCGCAATGTTCCATGATAAGACCCTTAGGGTGGGCATTGGATCTACCGGTCCTGGGCCCTTTTGGTCACCTATGCGTACCACTTGTGCCCTACGGTCAACAGGTGTAGGAGCGGGGGGCTGTCTTCCATGACAAAATTAGTATCTACAGTTCCCACTTGGTGAAGAGGTGTGCAAACAGGCATGGAGACTGCTGAAGGGCGGTCCGTAGGTGCTGGGAGCTTGTTTCTAATGGCTGGTAAAAGCGTCTGACTGACTCTGATCCCCTGTTTTCGAATACCCGCCTTTGGAACAGCCGTCTGTGGTGTACATGATGCGATTCAAACACTGTGAGATCTCACTATTAGCTAGTCAATCCACCTGGTCAAAAGCATTCTATCGGTTACACAAAGGAACGCTCTATGGCCCCGGACACCTGGGTAGGCCAGTGGTGGGTACACTGGGTCGTAAGTAATGTGTTTGATGTGGAGGGGGAGGAGTGTGGGCAACCCAAACTAGACATGATGATGGCTTATAAAAGTACCCCAAAGGGAGAAGACCAGTGCTAGTGGTCCTCTCTCGAGTATATGCCGCATCAAATAGTAGTTTGGGAACCAGAGTGGGGTCTTTGAAGTTGATATTGACACAATTCTCCTTGCGCTCTATTTGACTCCTGCCAAGTGAAAAGTATATTGCGGGCAAGTGAGAGAAGGAAGTTCCTGTTCCACGTGAGCCAGGTCAGGCACTTATTAGCCAGACTGTCATAGGTCTCTCTCTGCTCATTGCCCTGTCCCTGTACTCCGTTCAGGATTGCTACACAGGGGCAAGCTTCAAGGGGTAGGTTAATAATAGGAAGGTTCTCCTTCTCTCTCTGAGGAGCCACATTCCCGTTGTGCCCAGTGAACCCCCCCCTGTTGGCAATTCTGCATTGTACGTTGGCCCGTCTTGGGTTCTCCCCAGTTGTCCCTGGTTTCATTGTGCTTGTGCCTCTGAGTTAATGAAATAAATTAATGAAATGAAATTGTTTTTTAAAAAGCGCATGTCTACTCGGAAGCATCCCAGCGCTGAGCGAGTGAAACCAGAGGGAGGATCCAGATTTATGGGAAGAGCCAGGTTTTTAAATGTTCCGAAAGATGCAGTGGGAGGGTTCTCTAAGAGGGGAAGTGGGAGAGTGTTCCAAAGCTTGGCGGCATTGTGTGAAAAAAGCCTGCACTTCTACCATATTGAGCGAGTTGAAACAAAGGTTTCTGGAGGCTTTGTATGGGCGAATCAAGTCTTTGAGGATGGGAGGTCAGTTACCTCCCAGAGACTTGTGGACTACGCACAGGGCCTTAAAGTGAATTCTCTCCAGCACTGGAAGCCAGTGCAGGAAGCGCAGAGCGGGCTTTGCCGAGCAGCAATGGCTGGTGCCAGTGATCAATCATGCCGCTGCGTTCTTAGCAATCTGGAGCCTACCAACCACCGCAGTGGGGGCTCCCAGATAGAGGGTGTTGCCGTAATCTATCCTAGATAGGATCAGAGCCTGTGTCAGTAGCTGGAGGGGGGAGTAGGGACAAAACTTTGCGAATCATTTTAAGTAGACCATAGCATGACGCTACCGTCCTCCTAGCTTGAGTTTTAAAGGAGTAGTTTTGGTCGAGCCATATGCCTAAGCTTTTTATTTCAGGCTTTGAGACCGGGGCTGAGCCTTGGCAAACTGGCCAGAGGTCCTTGAGGCTAGAGCTTAGGTGGTTGCAGAGCGACATCAGCTCGGTTTTGTCGTCATTGAGCTTATCCATTTAGCCACTTCCTCCAGACACGAAAAAAGGTCAGTGGATGACTGACCCGCTTGATTTAGTGGTACGACTAGCTGCGTGTCGTCTGCATAGGACACTAGCTGGATTCCAAAAGGGGCAACAACGTCCGCCAGTGGAGCCATGTACACATTAAAAAGAGTCGGGCTCAGGGAAGAACCCTGAGGGACTCCACACTGCAAGGGTAGGGGATCGGAGTTGATGTCATCTTTGAATACTGACGCTGAGTGTCCTTGAGACACTGATAGTGACGCTTGCATTGGTTTTCTTCGTCATGTCATGCCTTGATTCTGCAGCTGACGAGGGTTGCGCATGATCCCCTTGCTTAGTAGACTGGGGTGGCAGTGGTAGCGAGGGTTTGGTGATATTGTTAAGTGCTCGTTTGATCGCTGTCAAGCGAGCAGGAAAGGGTGTGAGTTCCAATGTTATGATCCCTTCGAACATTCCAGCTAGTTCTGCTACTAAGTCGCCTGCCCAGCCTGGTTTTGAGTTACGGCCTGTGCCATCCACTATGCAGTCACGGTTTATAGGCGCTTTGGTAGTGGGCGGGGGGGGTAGCAAGGGAGCAATTCTTCACTTGTTACTTCTGGACAATCCTTTTCACTTGTTTGGCAGCTTAATAGATCTCCTGCAGGTCCCCCAAAAGCGAGTTACCGGGTGACTGGATGGTGGCCTCGCTCAGCGCACTAGACGTCACCCCTTCCTCAAGAGTGGCCCCAGTTGAGACAGGCTCACGTGGACCAGGCAGTGATTGTGCTACCTCTCCGGGGCCCATGGGGTCTCCTCTCAGTCTGCTCGATTTCTGTGGCTGCAACGCTAATCACTTTCTGGGGCATCAAATCTACTGAAGTTGTTTTGGGGGAGGTGAGTGTTGATAACGCCCCGTGCCATTGCGCTTTCCCATGAGGGCCTCACTGTGGTTCCGCTTTGGTGGAACCTCAGTAACTGGCGAGACAGAATGTCCGTGGATAACTCCTCCACACGGCTCCCTTCATGCAATAGTTCAGTCTGCTGGCGCCACAACATCCCGCAAGTAGGTTGATTTGAGGAAATCAAGGTGTGCATGTGCTTGTGGCCGGTGTTGAGTGGCAATCAAGGACAGTGAGTGCAGAGAGGTCCAGCAACGCACTTGTAGCAGTAGTATAGCAATATAGCAATGAAACAAAGCAGCATGCAACAATCAAGTTTCAAACAGCTTTTTTTACTTAACTCCTCCCCCGTTCTGGCTTGAGCCGCTGCCCCCACCCACACAAAAGCTGAAAAAGCAGAACAGCGTGCTAACCGTTAAGGACTGAAGAGGCAGCTGTAAGGTGTAGACATGGGAAGAATGATTTTCCAGTGTATTAAAGCCACAGTCAGTAACAATGACAAAAACAGGGATGGGAGCAGGCCTTCAATCAACCGCACGGCTACTCAGTCTTGAGGGTCTCAAGGCACTGGGGGTGGGGCGGGGGCTGCTGATCTGTCTGCGCATGGCGGTTTAGTCGAAGAGCCAGGTTTTGAAATCCTTCCTGAATAGGGTCAGCGACGAGGATTGCCTGAGGTGGAGGGGCAGGGTGTTCCAGGTCTTAGCAGCGATGTAGGAGACAGATCTTTTTCTGGTTCTGGTCTTGTGAATCCGTGGGACGGTGGCCAGGACAAGTGGTACGGAGCGAAGTTGTCTGGCGGGTATGTGGAGTGAGAGGCGCTGGTTCAGGTGGTCCTGCATCATGGAGGGCTTTGTAGGCATGTGTGAGGAGCATGAAGGTGATTCTCTTGTTGACTGGGAGCCAGTGGAGTTGTTGGAGGTGTTGTGTTATGTGGCTGCAGCAGGGAATGTTAAGGACCAGTCTGGCTGTGGCTTTTTGAATGTTCTGTAGTTCGCTGAGCTGTTCCTGGGTAACGCCAACGTAGAGTGCATTGCCGTAGTCGAGTCTGCCGGTATCCATCTAAATTAATTTCGAAGCAGGCGGAGCGCGAAGAAGCAGGATGAGGATACGGCATTGATCTGGTGGTTCATTGTGAGCGAGGAATCCAGTATGATGCAGAGGTTATGTGTGTGGTTTGTGGGAGTTGGTTCCCAGTGTGGTGGGCCACCAGGAGTCGTCCCAGGCTGAGGGGGCAGGTCCTTGTCCGAGTTGAGGTTGAGGTAAGTAACTTTTATCCAGGTGGCCAGGGCCTTTATCCCACTATGAAAGTTGATTATGGTGGCTGTGGGTTCGTGGGTGAGGGAGAGGATCAGCTGGGTGTCGGAGTAGGAGACGATGTTGAGTCCGTGGTTTCTGATGTTGGTGACGAAGAGGGCCATGTAAACGTTGAAGGGGGTGGGCTCAGGGAGGACCCCTGGGGCACTCTGCAGCTGATTTCTGTAGGTTCTGAGAGGAATGGAGGGAGTCTGACTCTCTGAGTTCCACCAGTAAGGAAGGAGTGGATCCAGTCCAGGGCCTTCTTGCAGATGCCGTTGTCGTGGAGTCTTGCGATTTGGGTGCAGTGGGAGATGGTATCGAAGGCGGCTTCGAGGTCCGGTAGGATGAGAGCTGCCATTTTGCCGTGGTCGAGGAGAGGGCGGATCTCATCAGTGGTGGTGAGGAGTGGGGTCTCGGTGCTGTGGTTACTTCAGAAGCCGGATTTACAGATGTCCAGGACTTGGTTCTCCTTGATGAACTCGGAGAGTTGGGCGTTGATAACCATCTCGATGACCTTGGCTTGGAAGGGGAGAAGGGAGATGAGTCTGAAGCTCTTCAGCGTAGGTCTGTTGGGTTGGTGGATGACTTCTTTAACAGGGGATTAATCTCAGCATGTTTCCAGTTGTCGGAGAAGGTGGCAGTTTTGATGGACCAGTTGATGATGCGGTGAAGCTCTGGGGCACTGGAGGTGGCTGCACTATGGAAGATGTGATAAAGGCAAGGATCGGATGGGGCTCCAGAGTGGATGCTCTTCATGGTTCTTGAGTATATCATCTGTAGTAAGTGGAGTCCAGTTGAGCAGGATCTGTTGGGGGAGCAGCGTGGTTGCATGCAATGGTGTCTTGGGTGTTGGAGCAGTCGTAGATTTGCCTGATCTTGTGGTAGAAGAATGTGCTGAGTCTGTTGCAAAGGTCTTGGGAGGGTGTAATGTTTGTGGTCTCACTGTTGAGCCTGGTGAACTCCTTGATGTTGGCAAAGAGTTCTTGCTGTTGTGTGCATTGGTGTTAATTCTGTCTTGGACGGCTGTTTTCTTTGTGGTTTTGAGATGGAGGTGGTGTGCGTTGACAGCGTTTTTGAAGGTTGTATGTGTTTCCGGGATTTTGTTGTTCCTCCATCTCTACTCGGGTTGTCTGCAGGTGCTTCTGGACTTGTGGAGGGCGGGAGTGACCCAGCTGGCTTTCTTGTAGTGTTGCTTTGCTGGTGCCTTCTTGAGGGATGCTAGAGTGTCGGCGCAGTTGGAGATCTATCGGTGAAGGTTATGTGCGGAGGTGTTGGTGTCTGTCCATGTATGCGGTGTGGTAGTGCTGAGGAAGGCAGTGAGATGTTCTTCAGTGGCCTTGTTACAGGTATGACGTGGGGGCCATACATTATGGCATCGCAGAGCATGGGTTAACATAGAATTGGGGACCCCCTCATAGATTACTTTCATGACCAGGGAAAAGAGGGGACTACACTTATGAGCAAATATATCAAGATTCCCCCATGGTCTAGTCTTAATTTCTCATGTGGCGTAGCTCACAAAATGAAACAATTAGCCTTCAAATTAGTACAGGGACAACAATATCTTTTCTTTCGTTAGATATATTTTATTTCTTTTTTTCGTTAGTTTATCAAAATTATTTAAAATATTTTTTTCCTTTTTTGGATCTTTTCTTGTGTGTACATCAATTCATGAACATAGGTAATAATCCAATCAATTTTAAAAATACAAAAGTGAGTGACATAATTTTTGCAATCTATCCAAAATGTACTATATATTTTACAAAATAAGTGAAGAAACAATTAATACCCTGTCTGACAAACACTGACTCACATACACAGACACGTAAAAAGTTTTACTCTTCCCTCATCTGTCACAGCGTCGGCTTCGGAAGGGGAGACCAGGCAGGAGTACCGTGTACGTCGTGCATACCATTGCAACCAGTGATAATCCTGAAAGTGAAGTATTGAAAAGATGGTCATGCTGGACCATGGTATAAAAATGTCAGCAACAATGAGAATGTAAATTCCTCTCAATAGTGCAGGTAAAGTAGTGTAGTGGCAAAGATTTCTCACAGTGCAGTATAAAGCAGTGCAGCGATAATGCATCTCTCCAAGTGCAGTAAAAAAGCAGTGCAGTGCACACATTTCCTCGGTGAATAACCCTGTAGTGCAGTAACAAGCAGTTCATTATGGACATAGTCTTCATAGTGTAGTAAAAAGTAGTACACTGTGCACAGATTTACTCTTTAAGCTGTAAATATCCCTCACAGTGCCATGAAAAGCAATGCACTGTGCACATATTTCTTATAGTTAAGTAATAAACACGTACAGATTTTAAAGCATATTCCTCATAGTGTAGCAAAAAGCAGCACAGTTCATATTGATTTCTCACACAGTATTGAAAGTCATGCAGTGTGAACAAATGTAAAGATTAAGCTGTAAATACCTCCGTGGGCAGTGAAATGCAAAGTAACATGCAGCATTTCCCAGAGAGCAGTAAAAAGCAGCACAGTACGCACTGGATAGGGGGGGAGGTTTGGAGTCTGAGGGGGGCTGTAGATGAAGACAGCTGCACAGACCCTGGGGGGGGGGGGGTTCCTTCCGCCTCTGCAGGCAGCTGAACTCAGAAAGAAGCCGGGAGGTATCAGCACGTGCTGCTTGTGCTGACTCTGTCGCCCCTCACCCGGAACACAAAGCTCACCTTGATTGGACCGTACACAGCAATTAGCCGGAAGTAAAGTCCGGATCATCTACTGCTGACCTCGAAGTCCTCCTTCTCACAATGTGACTTCAACCAGCGCAATCAGACACTGCTCCTCCGCACATGCGCAGACTGCCGAGTCACCGGAAGTGGAAGGACACGGCTCCTCCGCACATGCGCAGACTGCAGAGACAGAGGCAGTGGCTGGACACAGCTCCTCCGCACATGCGCAGACTGCCAACACATTGGAAAAGGCTGGACACTGCTCCTCCGTACATGCGCAGACTACCGAGTCACCGGAAGTGGCTGGACACAGCTCCTCCGCACACGCGTAGACTGACAACACACTGGAAAAGGCTGGACACTGCTCCTCCGCACATGCGCAGACTACCAATTCACCGGAAGTGGCTGGACACAGCTCCTCCGCACATGCGCAGACAGCCCTAGTTGCCGAAGGATAAAACGGAGTATTTTTACATAAATGAGCCTGAAACTCTAAAGGTAAAAAGACTTTCTCGATTAGGAATGTTGTTATTCACCAGATATCCACACCCTGCACTTCACGTGAGAGACACAAACCCAAAACGATGTGGCGTAGCGGCCCGAGCTGCAGTCTGTGGGTCGAGTCCCGGCGTCGGCTCAAACCTGTGACCCTGGGCGAATCACTGCCTCGCCCGGGTCTGGAACGAGTGAAGGTGACCCGGTGAGAAGTGACCCCCTCCCCCCCACCTAAAACAGAAAGAAACAAAGCAACAACCTCGAGTTTAACATCTATTAATCATACAAAAAAGAGAATCTGGAGGAGGAGAAGGAGGAGGAGGAGGAGGGCCCTAGAGGAGACCAGGGCCCTGCCTACAACTCACTCACTCCCTGCACTGACACTCACACTCTGCATTGACACTCACTCCCTGCACTGACACTCACTCCCTTCCTGCACTGTCACTCACTCTCTGCCCTGACACTCACTCCCTGCACTGACACTCACTCCCTGCACTGACACTCACTCACTCCCTGCACTGACACTCACTCCCGGCACTGACACTCACTCCCTCCCTGCACTGACATTCACTCCCTGCAGTGTCACTCACCCCCTGCACTGACACTCCCTGCACTGACACTCACTCACTCCCTGCACTGACACTCCCTCCCTGCACTGACATTCACTCACTCTCTGCACTGACACTCACTCCCTGCACTGACAATCACTCCCTCCCTGCACTGACACTCACTCCCTGCAGTGTCACTCACCCCCTGCAATGACACTCCCTGCACTGACACTCACTCCCTGCACTGACACTCACCCCCTGCACTGACACTCACTCCCTGCAGTGTCACTCACCCCCTGCACTGACACTCCCTGCACTGACACTCACTCCCTGCACTGACACTCCCTGCACTGACACTCACTCCCTGCACTGTCACTCACTCCCTGCACTGACACTCACTCCCTGCACTGACACTCACTCCCTGCACTGACACTCCCTGCACTGACACTCACTCCCTGCACTATCACTCACTCCCTGCACTGTCACTCACTCCCTGCACTGTCACTCACTCCCTGCACCGACACTCACTCCCTGCACTGACACTCACTCCCTGCACTGACACTCACTCCCTAGAAGAACTTTGTTGACGTTCAGGATATCCCCGTCCTAGAGACAGTCAACAGGGATTCAGAAATTGCAATCTCTAGCACTGTGTAGCAAGCCTTGTTAGCCGTCCATCATTATTATTAACTGAAAAAAATCCCTTATCCTTTACCTAATTGTTCATACTGGCCAGTAGGTATGTACTCAAGGCACTTTTTAAATCGGAAAGTTGTTATCGGAATTGTGATAATCCCGTGTATTATCCATTCAATGACAGGACTCTCTGACATTGTCAATGGTAATCTCTCAAGTTTTTCGATGCTCAGGATTGTATAGTCTGCTCCTTTCTGTGCCAAACTGATTTGTTTATCAGTAAGGTTAAAAACGGAAAACAATGACGTTGTGTTGATTAAACGCCAAGGCACATAGCCTGAACGAAGATTTTGCAGCGTCCAGCCTAATTCTATAATAGAACGTAATTGAGATTGGCCATGTTGTAACATTAGCAAGTCTCTGTCTATCACATCAAAGGCAGAGGATACAATATTGTCCAACGAATATATTCTGGAGGACAGAGTCATTAACCCATTGTCCACTACAGAAAGTGATTTTTCCAAATTAATACAATCAATTTCTCGTATTTTTTCAGCTGTTTCAATTTGTGTGACTTTCCAAGCCTCGTTGTACGCAGCATAGATACTGGTCGCTATGAAACGCTTTTGACGCTGTTTGCGTGGTCCCAGAATGAAATCGCGCAAATCAGCACCATCTTTTAGTAAAGACAAGTGTTGCTTAATTTCAGCCAGTGTGGATGATGTTAGCCATTCGAGGCAGAGTTTCCCTACACTGTATGTTGTTATTATCCCTGGATGTTGTCTCTGGGAATATCTAGGGTCTAGTCTGGTCATTTTTAACCCCTGTGTTTTATTCAGGAATCAATCTTGACAGTTGTTTGTGTCAGAAGGCCAGATTAACCACTTTTTCCAATCAGGATGTGTTCTGTTAAAATCTAAAATTTGTGAAACGTCTAACTCAATATCTGCCGTTTTATTTTCAGGTATTGGCTTTGGTATAGACGTTTTTTTAAGGTCTTTAATCTTAGCTAGGCCAAGACAGGATGTTTGGTGTATTGTATCATTTAAAAACATCATTTGTTCTGGTATCATGCAGGTTCTGAATAGTGCTTCAATGCCTTGTACCTGCCAATCTTTTGTACCCCAAATCGTTTTCGTTTCAATGTTATTTTTCCAAAAATCAAAACCAAATGTCATCATTTTTTCATAAAATGCTTCTGAATATATCAATTTAGAATTTGTCAGCATTGTTTTCATTCCTGTTTTATCTAACAGTTTATAATAGAACGTTTCTGCATTACTGGTGTTAAACCCTGAGAAGTACTTGAATTTCTCAAAGAATGTCTTAGAACTGCTTTTAGGTGGTGTTGCACAATGTTCCCATTGATTATACATAAAAACATTTCTAGGCTTTGCAGATTTATGCAAGTAATGGTCGCCGTAATGGGTGTAGCAGAAATTTTGCTCATAACTAGATGAACCTTGTAAATAATCATGATCTGTGAATCTAGCTGACATTACTAAATCAGACCTCATATCATTAATACTGTTAAAGTCCCAATCATCAGAGAATGTACTGTGTTTTACAAAGTCACTTAAGGAAACCTTCAGTTGATGAGGATACTTCAGGATCTCGACCGGACCATAAATTTCATAGTCAGTTTTCTCCCATACTACCCCACCAGGTATTGGAATGGCTGTGACATTTACTGTTGACAGTTCTCTTTTCTTCACGTGGGATGTTCTGTGTGGTTTGAGGACTAAGTTGATGTTCTGACTTGCTGTGTCCATTCAATTGTATTAAACTTTCCTAAAATTAAAACTAAAATTAGGCATAGTAGGAGTATGAATACCCCTGAAATATTCCAATGCTCGATCAACGGTGTATCCAGATATAATTCTTTGATTAGTTGAAGGAGTTTGTAGGAGAGTAGGGTCTGCTATCCTATGGTCACCCCAATTTTTGCTTTTTGCTTCACTGGTTTTCGACTTACTGAGGCTGTGGGCCTGCTAATCAGACCCCCAGCCTGCTGTTCTCTCTCTAAATTTATAATACATGTGCTATAGGTACATACCACAATTGGAAATTGACTCCTTGTCAGCCCCTGTACCATGCACTATAGGTGCTCAGGGCATAGGTGCCACCAAGGCCTACCAGGGGCTGAAGCATAGCTTTTGCCACCCCTGGCTGGTTCTTAAATTGACACAACTGGCTGATCACTCAGCTGGGGCAAGTGGGTGTAAACACCCCTTGCTTAGATATAGTATACCTATATCTAAACCTATATCTGGACACATATATAGCCTGTAAGCCACTCCTATGGAAGGCCTCATCAATCCTGGAGGCAGAGTGTGTGGTTTTATGTGAGATGGAGCTCTGGCATGAGCTGAGCCTGTCTGCAGCTGTCGGGAACAACTCCCTAAGCTGATCCGGGATAATGCCATACCATATACTCTTAAGCGCCTTATAATCCTCGCGGTTATATAGCAACTTTGGTTTGGCTTTATCAAAACATGTCGTGTAAGGTGTCATACGAATTGGAATACTACCCCCTCGCCAGTTCTGGCGACGGGGGTAGCATTCCACCCTTCTAGAGGGATAAGACATGTTACTTTACTAAAACGCGGTTGATTTAAAATGAGCCTCAGATCCACAAAATGGATGCCCCTGCCACAGACACGGGTCTGGCCTCCTGCTGCGGACCGAAACTCAGCAAATGGTGGCCTGGACAAAGGGTTTCCTGTCGCAGGGCGGTGTTAAACCACCCCAGACAGGAGATAGTGGATTGTAGTAGGGAGGTTTCAAAGAAACCAGACACTGCCTGGGGAGCACAAGGCTGCCCCTTGCATAATCCGGCCAAACCGGTTCTGGGGCCTCCCAGCCCCTGTCCCAGCGCGGCCTGGATCAAAGGAAAGGGGTGTAACCACCCCCTTCCTGGGTCCCACTGAGGTTCCGTGACGATTTGAACCCGTGTTTTCAATATTGTCGGAATTACACAACATTGGTATCAGCGAACCGCAAATGATCCATTTAACATATCCTGGTGTTTTTCGCTACACTACGAGCAAGAGTACTCCTGTAACAGACACATTTCTGATCTACCCACGGCATCCATCTTAGATCATGGCAGCCATTTTGTGTTTTCTTGCCCTCACATACGCAATAGCCTTTAATCACTTCATTTCGATTAAGGACACGTAGCCTTAGCCGGAGATTCACCTCTTTCATGACACGTGCACCTTAGACCAGATCACGCTGTAGCTGCGTGACTCGACAAAGACTGCCTCCTCTGCCTGAGGCTAGTCCTGTTAAACTGGTCTTCGTGTCCATTGTCCTGATCACGATTAGGCGGCCGAAGCCGGTAGCCTTGCCCATTTACAACCCACAAGCATCCCTTATCCCACTTTTCTATCTTCTGCACCTGGCTCTGCTCCTTTCCTTCTGGGCCTTTATTAGGGGGAGGTAACGAAATTTACGATGAGGCGGTCCGGGTCCTGAATGAAAAGTTGACATGAGATTATGATGGAAAAGTGGGAACCTCTCATTCGTAATGTTGTATCATCAGATATTGTCGACGATTCCTGTGCAACGCCAAATATTTACTGTTTAGGACACAAAGGTTTGAGAATGTAGTAACATGTGAAGAATTTGCCCGAAGCCCAATTTTCTGTATATAAGGAGCAACCCTCTTTGTACAAATCGAACAGGCTCCTAGTTACTGCCCATGTGTAGTTTCTGTGACTTCTGTGTCCCTGCAGTAATAAACCTTTGGTCTTTGACGCCACCTTCGAGAAGCCCGTGTTTCTGTTCATTTGTGCACCAAGGCAGGTGGAACTCCGGGGTCTTTGGGTGTTGTTCCCTGACACCTCTGGACAGAACCAAAAAGTCCAGAACTCCAATTGGCGCCCAACGTGGGGCGACGTCATTCGGTACCGGTCCAAAAGCCTGAAGAGTTCGAGAAGCTTCGTGTGAAGATTCCTGAGGGAGGCGCCCCACTTCATCGATCCCGGCATATCGCAAAAGTGGCCCGAAGTTCTCTTCCACGAGGGTTCCCGTTCAGGACGGCTGCAGTGGTCCGTTGCCTTGACCGTCGCCCTGTCTTGGACCCGAGGTGCAGTCCTTAGTACAGCGAAACGTGACGGGTTTCTCCTTGGTGACGTCTTCAGTGCCTCAGTTAAGTATTTAGTGATAGCTAGCTAGTTACTTTGTAAGGGTTGCTAAAATCCTTGATCGGTTCTTGGTTTGGTTTGGTTTCGTAAGATTGTCACTGGTTGTTCTAGTTACGATAATCTATTTGGTTTAGTTTGGGTATCGATACATCAGTTCGTTCTGGTAGGCCTAAGTTCTTGGTTCGAGTGCACATATTTGTTTTGTGTTTTGTTTGTGTTCCGGACTGAATATGGTAAGTCGGAAAATGTTGTCTTGCTTTGGTTGCAACCGTGACTCACGATTGGAGGACTCTTGTCTGGTTCCTCCGATTGGGACTCCTCTATATGATTTATATTGTAAACATGGTGTGGGTCCTATATCTTATAATGAGGTGTGGGTCCGTTACTGTAAGAAGGATGGTGTCCTTAGTTGGCCACTACATGGTAGTTTTGAACCCAAGATTCTCGACAATTTAGAAGCGAAATTGTTTAGGAAGAAAGCCCGGCCGGCAATGTTTGATTCTTTCCGTTATTGGCGAAAAGAATCCAAACAGAGAGAAATGGAAAGGTTGAGGAAAGAACAGAAAGAACAAGAAGAGTTGAAAATCTAGAGCAGGCAACTAAGCAGTTGCAGGCTAACGAGTGTGAGAAAGCTATAGAGGTGGCCATTAGAGAGCACAATTTAGCGATTGACAAGTGCTATCCTGCCTTGCCATCGAAAACAGCTAGGATACTAGAGGATTCTGAAAACGATCCTCTGCTATCTTATTTGTTACGGTCACCTCCACCGTATGCACAAGGTGCTACGGCTCCACCTTTACCAAATGTACAATTGCCGGTTGCTGGACAACCTGGTGTTCCTGCTCCTGTCCCTCAGAATCAAGTTCCTGTACCTCCTGTGATGAATGTGAATGTTCCTACAGCTCCTCCTCTTCCTGCACTGCCAGTCTCTATACCTACTTCTGTACCTACTATTCCACAAACTGTTTTTCTTGATACTCCTACTGTTCCGTTATCTATTCCTACCTCTACTGCGTTCTCTACGTCTGCGAGTGTACTAACTCCACTTTCTGTTCGTCGAAGAATCACTGATTCTGTTACTAATATGCTGTCTCCTTTATATAAAACCTTAATCAAGACTCCTACTTCTGACTCTGTTCAGAGACGTAGTCAGCTTCCAAGTACAGAGGAACGGGGAATTTTAGATTCCACGGCTCTCAGATGGATTTCGAAGAGTAGGAGATATAGTACGAGAGATGTGCTAGACACGTTTATGCAGTGGAAAGAACCAACACAACGGTACGTCTTTGACGAGATGTGCTCGTTGTTGCGTGAGGAGATAGAAGAAGATGATGTTGAATCTAATCTGGAAGATTTAATGAAGGTTCAGAAAGAGTTTGCTGCTGGAATGATAGTGGGTGATAATATAGAAGAAGCGATGGAACTGATTTTAAGTTATAGGAATGATCCATCACTTCGTTCACCAAGAGATTTAGAAAAAAGTAAGACGAAGCTAAGTCGCCAATATCCAATGAGGGAGGTTCCTCCAATTTGGCGCGATGCTGTGCAAGCTGATGCAGTCAATGGTATTGTAGCCGCTCCAGCGCAATTCCAAAGAGTGTGGATACACATTCCATGGAAACGAGCAGAAGTGCTAGCAGTAAAACAGGCCTTGCCAGATCCGCGTAAAAATCCAGCTGGATACTATAAGGAATTAACACAGACAGTTGAGGCTTGTATAATGAACTTAGCAGACATCGATATGCTATTTGGCAATGTAGTTCCACAACCAGTGTGGGCTAAAATTCGTAGAGAGGATCATCAAGTTGCCCTAGGTGGTGATTGGGCAGCTATCACTGCGGCGGATGGTCAGCAAGTAGGTGGTGCGAAACCCGAACCTCTCATTGCTAACCTTCCAGGTAGAATAATCGATCTAATGAAGACTCTTATGCCCGCATTGCGTGTTAATTGGGACAAGTTATCCGCATGCAAGCAGAAGAAAGACGAGAGTGTCTCCGACTTCTTCACAAGGTTCGAAGAGACTTTTGTAGATCATAGTGGTCAGGACATGAGCACAGAAGGAGGGCAAAGACTGTTTGTCGATAAATTTGTGCATAATTTGTTACCTGAATTATGCAATAAAATAAAAGATTCAGAAAGTGCGTGGGCTGTATCCACAACAGCGCAAATACTTGCGACTGCACAGTATTACGAAAACAGGGATAAAGAGGAAAAGGAGAAATCAGAGAAGAAAACGAAGGATTTAAAGACTAAAGTTCTTTTGCAGCAGGCGTATCCGCCTCGCACGAATCAGACTAATATGCAACAGGGTTCGTATCTAAGGACAGATTATAGTACATCGAGACCTCAATATCAGTGGAATCAGTGTGCGTACTGTAAGAAAGAGGGTCACTATAAAAATGAATGTCCGATCTTAGCGCAAAATAATGCAGCAGCAGCTCAGAGAGGTCGTGGTGGTTTTGTGCAGAATTCTAGAGGTCGAGGACGAGGTGCTATGCCTCCACAAACGAATGATCGTCCTTCCAATCACTTTGATCAACGAAATGGACAGTCTACTCAGCAAAATAGATCTCAACAATATCTTGTTGAAGATTATTGTGAAATGGATGAGGGATTTCAGCAAAATGGGTACTAGGACAGCCATGGACAGAGAGAGGGAGTAGTATCAGTTCCAGTGGATCAGAGTGGGCCTTATGTCGCAGTAGCAACATCAGGTGTAGTCGAACCATTTCTGTTGGATACTGGTGCCGCAAAAAGTTCTATCATTCATGCGAAACTCCCTGGCGCACCTTTGTCCGGCTCAACAAATGTTTCTGTAGGTTTTTCAGGCGCCCCTGTTTACAACCCGATATCTGGTCCTTTGTCTATTTCTGTTGGACCATGTCACTTGAAAGCACCCCTGATTTTGACAACCGGTTGTAATGAAAATCTGCTTGGTTTAGATTTGTTAAAACGACTATATGCGACATTGTACTGTTCTCCGGAAGGAGTACAGCTTACATTGGGTAAAAATATCACCTCTCCGATGTACTTGTCAATGGATGCACTCCCGCCGGAGCTACGCTCACTCCCTGATTCTCTTTGGGCGACTGGTCCTAATGATGTAGGTCTTTTAGAAATACCACCATATGTGGTAACTTTGAAAGCAAATGTAAAATTTCCAAGAATTCCCCAATATAAAATATCTAGTGAAGGTGAGCGTGCACTTTTATTGATTGTGCAAGATTTGATTAAGAAAGGTGTGATTGAAGAAACGAGAGGAAATGTCTGTAACAGTCCTGTACTACCGATTTTGAAACGAACTGATCCTACAAAACCTCCAGTTTATAGATTTGTCATAGACCTTAGAGAAGTTAATAAGATTGTGGTTCCGCAGTTTCCTGTGGTTCCGGACATTACTGCCTTGCTAACATTGATTCCTGCTACAGCCACGTGGTTCTCAGTTATCGACTTAAAGAATGCCTTTTTCAGCATTCCGATAGCTGAAGAGAGTAGAGATATTTTCGGCTTCTGTTTAGGAGGCCGAAGTTTCAGATTTAAACGAGCTCCACAAGGCTATTGTGAAAGTCCATCTATTTATAGTCAAGCATTAAAAAGCCAGTTAGACTCCTTTGTCCTTCCTCCAGGTTCTGCCCTAGTACAGTACGTAGATGATCTTCTAGTGGCTGCTGATGACAAGGAAACTTGCAAGGCAGCTACGATTTCGTTATTGCATCATTTGTCTAATTTGAATCATAAGGTCTCACCTTCGAAAATGCAATACTGCTGCCAAGAAGTGACCTACCTAGGTCATCTCTTGTCAAAGGAGGGAAGGAAGTTGACCCCAGAAAGAATAAAAGCAATTACGCAAATGAGTGTTCCTCGTACGCAGAGAGAAGTACGTGCCTTTCTAGGTATTACCTCTTACTGTAGGCAGTGGATCCCAAATTTTTCTCTTTTAGCGAAACCATTGGTAGCTTTGACTGGGAAAAATGTTCCGAGTCCGGTGCCATGGTCTGATGAATGTCAGGAGAGTTTTATTGAATTACGAAAAGCATTGTGTTCAGCTCCTGTATTAGGTACACCTGATTACAGCAAACCATTCACGCTCTACGTTCACGAGAGAGACGGTTGCGCGTTGAGTGTTCTGACACAGAAGTTTGGTGATAAACAACGCCCTTGTGCGTATTTCTCATCAACATTAGATCCGGTAGCAAGAGCGCTGCCTAGTTGTTTGAGAGCTACAGCGGCAGCTGCGGCTTCCATTCGACAATCTGCTGGTTTGGTGATGAACAACATGCTAGTGGTCATGGTTCCTCATGCAGTGGATACACTCATGAACCGAACGAAGACACAACACCTTACTAGTGCGAGATTATCTGGTTACGAGCTGACATTACTAGCGAGTCATATTCAGATCAAAAGATGTAATGTATTGAATCCAGCGACACTGTTGCCGACTGATCATGAGTCGAGTGATTCCGAGCCACATGATTGCTGTTTTAAAACGGAGGAAGAGACAAAAGGACGCATTGATTTGAAGGATACTCCGTTATCCGATCCGGATGGTACGCTGTATGTGGACGGGTCATGTTTTAAATTGGAGAATGGTGATGTGACTGCTGCCTACGCAGTAACGACTTTGAAGACGATTGTGGAGACTGCAAGAGTGAGTCAGAATTCTGCCCAAGCTGCAGAATTAATAGCTCTAACGAGAGCGTGTGTTTTAGCCAAGGGAAAGAGAGTGAATGTATTTACAGATAGTCAGTATGCATTTGGCGTGGCCCATAGCTTTGGCCGGTTGTGGAGAGAAAGAGGTTTCATTACGTCCCATGGGACTAAGATCCAACATGGCCAGCTAGTTAATGACTTATTGGAATCTCTAACCTTGCCGACTGAAGTTGCGATTGTGAAGTGCAGTGCTCATAAAGCAATCACGGATGATGTTGGTCGTGGGAATGCTTTTGCTGATGAAATTGCTAAACAGACAGCTAGAGACACGATGAGCAGAATGTATGTTGCTACGTCTGCAAGATGGATTGCTGAGTCTGGAATGTGCGAGGATACTATGGACAGTATGAAAGAGATTCAGAAAGAAGCAACTGAGGAAGAGAAACGTGTATGGAGAGAAAGTACGGGCAAGTTGGACTCGAATGGATGTTGGATTGATTTGACAGAACAGCAACATTGGATGTTGCCCGATGCGTATGTGCTTGCAGTAGTGACGATGGCGCATGGAGTAGCGCATATAAGTTCTAAAGGGATCTGTAAGATGTTGGCTCCGGTCTGGAAGAATGAGGGAATCAGTAAGTGTGCAGAGAGAGTGGTGAAAAATTGCATGGTATGCTTGATGCATAATCCTGGCAAGGGAACTCCAACTCCAGCTGGTCATTTCGCTCCTCCTTCCTGCCCCTTTGAAGTGATTCAGTTAGACTTCATTCACATGGAGCGCTGCAATAATTTGAAGTATGTCCTGGTGGTAGTTTGTGCTTTTTCCAGGTGGATCGAAGCGTATCCACTAAAGGACAATACTGCCCTGTCAACTGCCAAAATTCTTCTCAAAGAATATTTCCCTAGGTACGGAATGCCACGGATTGTATGGTCAGATAACGGAAGTGAATTTATAGGGAAAGTTATGCAGAGTGTGTGCGCTGGCCTAGGGCTGAAACAGAAATTCCACAGTGCAAACCATCCCCAGTCTGCTGGTTTAGTGGAGGGTTACAATGGCACCCTCAAGCTAAAAATAGCTAAAATACAAGCATCCACAGGTTTAGCCTGGCCAGACGCACTTCCTTTGGCCTTGTTATCAACGAGAGCAACGGTACATTCTAGAATAGGGCTTAGCCCTTACGAAATAGTCTTTGGCCGCCCGGCAAATATCTGGGGTGTGCCAAGGCCTAAAGAATTTTGCTCCATAGAATATCCTATGTTGATAGACTACCTTTACGACTTGACTGCTAAATTGAGTCTTATTCATCAACAGGTTTTCGATGCTTTGCCAAAACCTCCGGAGAGTCCAGGACATCAGCTGAAACCGGGAGACTTCGTCGTCATCAAAAACTTCGCGAGGACGAAGAACCTACAGCCGAGATTTGTCGGCCCCTTCCAAATCCTACTCTCAACGAGGACAGCAGTTCGTGTGGCCGGACGCAAGCACTGGGTGCACGCGTCACATGTAAAGCGTGTACCCCTGCCACTTCCTTATGACGACTGGGTGAAGAAGGGAATTGGTTCCTCCGAATTCGAAAGTACACCGAAGTTCATCCCTTTCAGCGATGCCGAATTGATTTCTGACTCTCCTTCTAAAAAACCTCCTTTGAACACTGAACATTTGTCACCTGCATCAGAAAAGACTCTGTCATCTGCGAACCTGAACACTGCAACAATTACCAGTGAAACGCTTTTTGCCGATCAGACTGTACCAGCGAAACAGAGATATAACTTAAGAAGCTGCAAAATGGACAAATAAAGCAGGCAACTGCATATTGTGATTTTGATATATTGACGACTTTTGCCTTCAGCCAGGAAGTTTGCTATTGTTTATTGTTTTTAAAATTGCCTTGCCGTCTGGGTAGCCGTAGGGTCGTGGCTGTGTGCCTAGTTGAATCTGCAGGGGTCTGACACAAGGTCGATCTTTCTGTTGGTTCTGGGAACTCCCAGGGCTGATAGAGGCATTTTCATCTACGTACACATCATCAGTGGTCGCGAGCGGATTGTAGAAGATGGAGCTTCCTGCGCTGCAACGAGAAAATGTGATTTATGTTCGCAGAAACAGACTTCATAGAATTCTTCATAGCAAATGCTTTTTGATGCAATGTGCCATTACATTCTTGATTATTTTAGCAACATTGGTGGGTGGAATCGTCTTTAGTATAAATTTGATTTTTGTGCCAGTTACTACAGTACCTCCCCTTGATCCTGCAATTTCTACTGTTTCTTCTATACACTCTTTTCATTCGTTTCCTGAACATGAGCAAGCTCGACGCTCAGAGTTTATTAACAACACTTTTGTACAGCTCTTGCACCAACACCAACTGGTAGTTAACACTACAGACTGCTGGGTGTGTGGCTTGATACCCCACACTATGGATAAAGGTATTCCCTATCTGGTTTTGCCTTTCAGTTACAATGGATCATTTCAGGCCCTTCAAACCATCTTTGCTTATGCCCTCGAAACCTATCCTCCACGTCCACCACGTTCCACTAAATATAACTCTGCCAACAAAGCCTTAGTCCAGGGAATTATGGACATGGTCAAGGACGTCAATAATACTCCATCATACCCTAGAGACGAATTGCGAGTATATTTAAGTTGGAATACTTCAGAGTATCGCCTTAGTTTAGGAGAAAGCAAGCGTAAAAGCTCAACTCCAATCTGGGTCGTACCTCACCGAGGTCAGGTCTGTCTGCAAGGTAATGGGAGAAATCCGAGAGCTCAGCTAGGGAGGAGTGAGTGCGTAGAGACCTATGTGTTTCCGGCTAACTCTTCCCCTGCCTTTCTCACTGCTAGGGGTACCTACTTCATTTGTCGAGACAGAGCTTATACATGGTTGCCTGCCGACTTTTCAGGATCATGTTATATTGCTCGATTGTTGCCTCCGACATACACTGCTTCATCTGATTACCACAGAACCAGAATAACGAGAGGTGTCTTCAGCAAGGAAGATACCGCTGGTCAGGAAGCTGGAGACTTCTTCAAAGGCTTCCTTCCGTTTTGGGGGCCCATGGCCAATAGTAGAAACATACGTCAGCTAACACGGGTAGTTGAATCTACTATTTCCGAAACTGCTGGTGCCCTTAGCAACTTGACAGCTGAGCTTCAGGCGGACAGACTAATGACGTTGCAGAACCGTATGGTTCTAGATGTTATTCTTGCAGACCGAGGTGGGGTATGCAGAATGATCCAATCGAGCTGCTGTGTCTTTATTCCTAATAATGCTCCAACAGTCTATGAGGCGATCTCTAAGCTACACAAGATTTCAGACTCTATTCATGTAGACAAGGGAAACTGGTCCTTCATGGAGTGGTTTTGGACTCTGATATCAGCGTGGGGATGGAAGGTTCTGATGGTTATTGGTGTCATCTTAGTATTTCTATTCTCATGTTGCCTGATTATCCAGTGTGGTCCAGCTCTGTGTAGTCTTTGTACTGCAACCTGTTACAGAAAACCACCTGCGTTTGGAGACAAGGCACGAGAAAGGATGATGATACAACAGCATGTCACTGACCTGATGAGCATAGAATTAGACTCTGACGTAGACTGAGTCATTGCCTATGTAAGGGCAAAAGGAGGGTCTGAGGTTCCGTGACGATTTGAACCCGTGTTTTCAATATTGTCGGAATTACACAACATTGGTATCAGCGAACCGCAAATGATCCATTTAACATATCCTGGTGTTTTTCGCTACACTACGAGCAAGAGTACTCCTGTAACAGACACATTTCTGATCTACCCACGGCATCCATCTTAGATCATGGCAGCCATTTTGTGTTTTCTTGCCCTCACATACGCAATAGCCTTTAATCACTTCATTTCGATTAAGGACACGTAGCCTTAGCCGGAGATTCACCTCTTTCATGACACGTGCACCTTAGACCAGATCACGCTGTAGCTGCGTGACTCGACAAAGACTGCCTCCTCTGCCTGAGGCTAGTCCTGTTAAACTGGTCTTCGTGTCCATTGTCCTGATCACGATTAGGCGGCCGAAGCCGGTAGCCTTGCCCATTTACAACCCACAAGCATCCCTTATCCCACTTTTCTATCTTCTGCACCTGGCTCTGCTCCTTTCCTTCTGGGCCTTTATTAGGGGGAGGTAACGAAATTTACGATGAGGCGGTCCGGGTCCTGAATGAAAAGTTGACATGAGATTATGATGGAAAAGTGGGAACCTCTCATTCGTAATGTTGTATCATCAGATATTGTCGACGATTCCTGTGCAACGCCAAATATTTACTGTTTAGGACACAAAGGTTTGAGAATGTAGTAACATGTGAAGAATTTGCCCGAAGCCCAATTTTCTGTATATAAGGAGCAACCCTCTTTGTACAAATCGAACAGGCTCCTAGTTACTGCCCATGTGTAGTTTCTGTGACTTCTGTGTCCCTGCAGTAATAAACCTTTGGTCTTTGACGCCACCTTCGAGAAGCCCGTGTTTCTGTTCATTTGTGCACCAAGGCAGGTGGAACTCCGGGGTCTTTGGGTGTTGTTCCCTGACACCTCTGGACAGAACCAAAAAGTCCAGAACTCCACCACCCATAGGAGGGGACCTAGCAGGATGTCCAGCCCACCAGATTCGAATAAGAGTGGGAGCAGTGCCAATGCAACTCAGATCATCCTGAAGAAACATAAGAAACGAATTCTGGACCCTTCGACATTCTACTCGACATAGAAGACTGAGGAATCTCCCTTGTGGTCAAGGAGTGACCACCCTGTGCAAACAGGCACCATCCAGCCCTCGACCCTTGCTTTGTTGCAGTTCCCGCCGGAACTCGAGCGACAGAGATCGACGAGATCAAGCTTGCCTGCCTTCTCCCAGCCCGATCCACAGTCCCTGCAGAGCTGAGACCAGTGGAGGCGACCGGAAGCGTGGGGCACGCCATCTTGAAAAGGCCACGAGACGCTGACCGTGCAGCCCACGAGTGATCCTCGAAGCTGTGCACCGGGGTTTGAGAAGCCCCCACCCCGAGCTACACTTGCACCAAAGCAACCCCCTCCACACTCAACGAGTGCTGCGTGGGGCCCTTCTGCTTGTTTTGGCTTGACGCGTTGGCCCGGTCACTTGCCATCTGGCTTGTGGCCCCTGTGCTGACGAAACTTCAAATACGACTTGCTTTTCTGGTTGCTCCAGATCTGCACCAGCTCCTGTAAAAAGGAGCCCCCACTCTGACCCTCCTGGTTCGAGTGATAAGCAATCTCCCGGTTCCGCGTGGATTGCTTTTGCCAAGTGCTGTTTGCTGCAATCTTGAAGCCGACGGTGCTGACGGCGAGAGCCTACGTGGGACAGATCGTGACCTGCTCCTGGACGTCGCAGATGCCCCAGAGCCCACGTGACAGCGGAGAGAAGCCTATCGACAACCACCTGATTGCGCCCGACATTGCCTGGTTCCGTCCTGGTTCCACCCTGGTCACTGCTGAGTGACCCAGACTCTGTCCCCTCTGCTTTCAGGTACTTTTCTACTTCGATCCACCCTTGGATCGCACCGGACACTTCTGCTTCACATCGCCTGCAGCTTCAACAGCTCCAAGCACCAAGAGCCTGCGTGTCAAAACCCGACGCCACTTCGACCCTGTGCACCCACGGCCTGTGGGTGAGGTAACATTGCAACGCCGGTGTTCCCACACTGGTACACACCTCTAGGGTCTGTGTCTTGAGTTTTGTTCCCCTAGGTTCAGCGGAAGTATCTTTTAACTCACTTTGTGTAACTTTTACGCACCATTGACATTGCATTGGTGCAAGCCGCACTTTCCGCGCTGCACCCGAGCTCCGTGGGCTACTCCCGACTTCAGCATTGCTAGTCCTGACTGCTCCCAGCGAATCTCTAAGCCCTAGGCCTAACCACTGTTCGATTGGTATCTCTTATACCACTTTTTTAGTATATGGTTTAAGTGGCCACCGGCCCTTATCCAAAATTGTGCAACTTTGTATGTTATACTGTGCTTTTGATTTAACGCTTGTGCCCCTTTCCTCATAAAGAGTACTGGGGAGTAATTTAGAAATAAATACATATATTTTTATAATATATACTTGTGTGGTGTCCTTTCATTTGATTACAGGATTGTATGTGGTAAAACAGCTCGCTTAACACGACCTCTTAAGTTAAGCCTTTAAGGCTGCTTAGTCCATGCTACCACTAGGATAGCTTGTCTAACAAGGTTGACTTACAACCAGACATCTTTGGGGTTTGTTTGGACTGATACCAAGTGGTTCCAGAATTGGAAACACTACATATCAGGCCAACTTCTCACATTGGTGTGCAGCGGTGCGGATTTGAGCTTGCTGTTTGTTTTACCATTGCAATCTTTACATCAAATTGAAAGATCACATCAAGTACCTTAGGTACATATAAATCAAAAGCTTAGCATATTAAGTTCTACTGAACTTAGTAGTTGTAGATTAAAGGGATTAGCACACCCTGACTACAACTCACTAGCAAGGTACAGTAGGAAAACACTCAGTGTAGGTAAGTGCATCACTTACACCTCACTAGCAGTCATGTCTGATACAGGTGGAGCCTCAGGGTCTGCCCCTGTAGCAGTTGACCTTACCAAGGCAACTTCCAGATATGACAACCTTAGCCACAAAGACCTGAGTGCCTTGTGCACAGCCAGGGGGCTAAAAAAGGGCAGAGGCCCTACCATCCCTTCCCTAATAGCTATCCTAGAAAAGGATGACTTAGATAAGGTGAGTCAGGCTCCCTTAGGTTCAGGTGAAGGGGTACACTCCCCTGAGAATGAGGATCTTCCAGATGAAGAAGAAGAGGAGGAGGAAGAGGAAGAGGAAGGCTCAGAAGTAGATGAGCCTGAAGATCAGGATCAGAGGGTGACCCAGGTACAGGTTGCCAGGCTTAACCAGGCCAACCTAGACCTACATGAGAATGGAGAGGGCCAGCACCACTCCAGATCTCATAACCAAATTCTCCCAGGTAACAGGAGGGTGAGATCTCAATCAGGGGACTCTCATCTTTCTAGTGCCTCAAGAGAATCTCAAAGAGGGATGACTCCCTCCCAGAGGAAAGAGCATAGGGCCAGAATGAGGGCTGTCCAACTCCAAATAGAAAGGGAAGAGGTAGCCTTGGCTCAAGCTAAACTTGCTTTAGCAAGAGAAAGAAAATTGTGTGGCTTAGATGCCACTGGTGGCAGCAAAGTTCCTAAAGACAGGGCCTATGACAATAGAAACCTGACAAAAATTGTGCCCCCCTACAAGGAAGGGGATGACATCCACAAATGGATGACTGCTCTTGAGAGGGCCTGCATGGTACAGCAGGTCCCTGAGGATCAGTGGGCAGCAATTTTATGGTACTCCTTTTCTGAGAAAGGGAGGGATAGGCTCCTCACTGTTAGACCTGAGGATGCCAAAAACTACTCTGTCCTGAAGAGTGCTCTTATTGAAGGGTTTGGCCTAACCACTGAGCAATACAGGTTGTTGTTCAGAGACACCCAAAAAGCACAGACTCAGGACTGGACTGATTTTGTTGATTGTGCCACTAAGGCTCTGGAGGGTTGGCTGCAGGGAAGTAAAGTTTCAGACTATACAGGATTGCACAATCTTATCATGAGAGAGCAGATCCTTAATAACTGTCAGAACCAACTGTTGCATCAATACCTTGTTGACTCTGATTTGACCTCTCCCCAAGAATTGGGAAAGAAGGCAGACAAATGGGTCAGAACAAGGATTAAGCAGAAAAACCAGAACCAAGGTGACCAGAAGAAAACAGGCCAGAAGGGTGGGAATCAGAAAGATAAAGAAAAGGACCAGGAGTCTTCAGGCCCCCAAACTAGCAATAAGGAGGGGGGTTCCCAAAATGGAAACAAGAAAAAGAAGAATGATGGCCCAAAGAAACCTTGGTGTAATACCTGCAAATCAGTTTCACACTGGGGCAGTGAATGCACTAAGAAAAATCCAGTTCCTGCCACTGCACCTCCTAAAGCAACTGCACCCCCTAGTACAGTCAGCAGTGGTAGTGCACAACCTAAGGGGTTAGTAGGGTTAACCTTGGGTACTGAGGTGGAATCTGGCCTAGTCAGAATCCCCACACAGGCAGTTCTCCTATATGATGTGGACTTATCTTTGACCACTGCAGTAAGCCCCAGTAACCTGGGCAAATATAGGCAGACTCCCTTAATCAATGAGAAACTGGCTCAGGCCTACAGGGACACTTGTGCCAGTGTCACTATGGTGACACCAGACTTTGTGGACCCTGGTCAGATTGTACTAGGTGAAAGTTACCTAGTGACCAATGCAAGCAACTCCACTACTTCACATAGTGTGGCGGTTGTGAACTTCTCCTGGGGAGGGGTAGATGGCCTAAAGAAAGTTGTTGTGAGTGCAGACCTCCCAGTAGACTGTCTGTTAGGCAATGATCTTGAAAGCTCAGAAGTGGAGTACAGGACTCATGCAGAAATGCTAGGGATTTCAGCTCATGTCCTTGCAGTGACAAGGTCTCAGGCTAAGAAGTGCCTTCCTGAACCAGTGGTGGATCTTGAAACAATAGACCAACCACAACCCAAGAGAAGGAGCAAGAGGGTTAAGGCTGTGCCTTCCCACTTGCCCCAGGTTGAGGATCAAGTTTCACAGGAAACTGATTCTGCAGTCCAAGAGGAGACTGTCTCAGAGGAGCTTGAACCTGACCAGGTTGAGTTTCTGGGGACAGGGGGACCCTCAAGGGCAGACCTGGGGCAGGCTCAATTAGATTGCCCTTCCCTTGAACCCCTCAGACAGCAAGCTGCTGCTGAGGCTGCAGGGAATGCTCAAGGTACCCATAGAGTGTATTGGGATGAAGGACTCCTTTATTCAGAGGCTAGAGACCCCAAGCCTGGCACAACCAGGAGGTTGGTCATACCTTTGAAGTTTAGGGGTTTCCTTCTTACCTTGGCCCATGATATTCCCCTTGCAGGACACTTAGGCCAGAATAAGACTTGGGACAGGCTTGTTCCACACTTTCACTGGCCTCACATGTCAGAAAATGTCAAGGAGTTTTGTCGCTCCTGTGTCACTTGCCAAGCCAGTGGTAAGTCAGGTGGCACAACAAAGGCCCCCCTGATACCACTACCTGTGGTGGGGGTACCCTTTGAAAGAGTTGGAATAGACATTGTGGGTCCCATGGATCCTCAAACAGCATCTGGGCACAGATTTATACTGGTGGTAGTGGATCATGCCACCAGGTACCCAGAGGCAATTCCCCTGAGGACCACCACAGCACCTGTGGTGGCAAAAGCCCTCATTGCAGTTTTCTCAAGAGTGGGCTTTCCAAAGGAGGTTCTTTCAGACAGAGGTACCAACTTTATGTCTGGATACTTAAAAGCCATGTGGAAAGAGTGTGGAGTAAACTATAAGTTTACCACACCCTACCATCCACAGTGCAATGGGCTTGTTGAAAGGTTCAAACAAGACCCTAAAGCAGAGGTCTTCAAACTTTTTGATGCCAGGACCTCCTTGTAAAACCTTTTTAGGCGTAAGGACCCCCTTCCGACAAAAGATTTTAGAAACTGGTACTCCTCATCATCAACAACTATCTACAACCATAAATGCGCCTGTTAGACCTCATCACATCCATCCATCCATCCATCCATCCTTCATCCATCATTCATCCACCCACACATCCATCCATCCATCCTTCACCCATCCACCCTTTCATCCTTCCTTCCATCCATACATCCATCATCCATCCATCCTTTCATCCTTCCATCCATGCATCCATCCTTTACCTATCCAACCGTCCATCCATCCACCCATTATTCATCCACCCGCCTTTTCACACATCCATCCATCATTCATCCATGCAACCTTTTATCCATCCATACATCTATCCACCCTTTCATCCTTCCTTCCATCCATACATCCATCCTTTACCTATCCACCCGTCCATCCATCCACCCACCTTTTCACACATCCATCCATCATTTATCCATGCAACCTTTTATCCATCCTTCATCCATTCACCCTTTTATCCATCCTTCATCCATCCACCCTTTCATCCTTCCATCCATACATCATTCATCCATCCTTTCATTATTCCATCCATACATCCATCCACCCTTTCATCCATACATCCATCCACCCTTTCATCCATCCATCCATCCATCCATCCTCCATCCACCTTTTCACACATCCATCCACCCTTTCATCTTTACATCCATCCACTCATCTTTACATCCATCCACTCATCATTACATCCATCCGCTCATCATTCATCCATCCACTCATCATTCATCCATCCACTCATCATTCATCCACCCACCTTTTCACACATCCATCCTTTCATCCTTCCATCCATGCATCCATCCTTTACCTATCCAACCGTCCATCCATCCACCCATTATTCATCCACCCGCCTTTTCACACATCCATCCATCATTCATCCATGCAACCTTTTATCCATCCATACATCTATCCACCCTTTCATCCTTCCTTCCATCCATACATCCATCCTTTACCTATCCACCCGTCCATCCATCCACCCACCTTTTCACACATCCATCCATCATTTATCCATGCAACCTTTTATCCATCCTTCATCCATTCACCCTTTTATCCATCCTTCATCCATCCACCCTTTCATCCTTCCATCCATACATCATTCATCCATCCTTTCATTATTCCATCCATACATCCATCCACCCTTTCATCCATACATCCATCCACCCTTTCATCCATCCATCCATCCATCCATCCTCCATCCACCTTTTCACACATCCATCCACCCTTTCATCTTTACATCCATCCACTCATCTTTACATCCATCCACTCATCATTACATCCATCCGCTCATCATTCATCCATCCACTCATCATTCATCCATCCACTCATCATTCATCCACCCACCTTTTCACACATCCATCCTTTCATCCTTACATCCATCCATCCATTCTTCCTTGCTTCCATCCATACATCCATCTACCCTTTCATCCTTCCATCCATCCTTCATCCATCCACCCTTTCATCCATCCACCCTTTCATCCATCCATCCATCCTCAATCCACCTTTTCACACATCCATCCATCCTTCATCCATCCACCCTTTCATCCACCCACCTTTTCACACATCCATCCATCCTTTCATCCTTCCATCCATCCTTCATTCCATCCATACATCCATCCACCCACCCTTTCATCCTTCAATCCTTACATACATTCATCCTTCATCCATCCACCCTTTCATCCATCCATCCACCCACCATTCATCCCCCACCTTTTCACACATCCATCCATGCAACCTTTTATCCATCCATCCTTCATCCATCCACCCTTTCATCCATCCATTCATCCTCCACCCACCCACCTTTTCACACATCTATCCATATATATATATATATATATATATATATATATATATATATATATATACACATACATACATACATACATACATACACACACATGTACACACACACATTTATGCATGTGAACAACTTGAATGACAGAGTTCGGGCAGCTAATGTGCGTGTTTATTTAACACTTTTTTATGCACAAAATGCATCTTCCTGTCTAAAGCTACAAACATCATCAAATGGCAGTTTTGAATTCCGAACACAATTGCTGAAATTTCGCATAATTGTGCAAAGGAAGTTAAGCAGACTTTGAACACCCCCAGTTATAATGCGGAGAGGCTTGCAAAAGGACCACACATGTTTCACTCACCCCTTTTGCAGGTAATGTCATGCAACAGACAATCCAAAGGATGATTGAAAGGTTTTCTCCATGTCTGTTTGTTTCAAACGAGTGTTGTCATTCTCACACAGAAATCCCAATTATCATGCGGGCGGGGGGCGGGCGGCAAAAAAGCACGGACAGCGGAGTGCTGGCAGGGGGAGGATGGTGCGAAATCCATCCAAGGACAGCAGAATGCGGGCAGGGGTGTGCGAAAATGCACAGACAACGGAGTGCGAGGGGGGGGGACCCAGGAGAGGTGGCAGAAAGCAGGCGAGACCAGCAGCCACCATTCCACTGGCACACTAAGATACCTACAGGTTAAACTAGCGCTATATAAAACGTTACAAATTAAAATAAACTCCACAGCGAAGTCCATTGAACTCAAAGGGCTACAGTCTCCTCCCCCAGTCCCCCCAGCTCGTGTATGTGAGCCCTGCTGAAACAGCCTCAGTGACATATACAAAGGCACACCAGAGTACTTCACAGGTCTTCAAAAGACCTTTACTTGTTAATGAGGCTTTAATGTGTTTCACACATTGGTGTGAATAAGGCCTCCGCCGTGAGCACCCTCAATCAGCCCGACGCCAGGAACTGCACTCTGGCAGAATCGGCGACCCCCTTCCCAGGACTCCACGACCCCCCTGGGGGTCGCGCCCCACAGATTGAAGACCTCTGCCCTAAAGGGAATGATAAAAGGTTTACCAGAGAAGCTCAGGCGGAAATGGGACATCCTTTTACCCTGCTTGCTCTTTGCTTACAGAGAGGTCCCACAGAAGGGGGTTGGCTACAGCCCTTTTGAACTTTTGTTTGGCCACCCTGTGAGGGGTCCATTGAGTTTGGTGAAGGAAGGATGGGAGTTACCTCTCAAAAAGCCTAAACTAGACATTGTGGACTATGTACTTGGTCTCCGCTCCAGGATGGCTGAATACATGGAGAGAGCATCCAAAAACCTTGAGGCCAGTCAAGAATTACAGAAAGCTTGGCATGACCAAAAGGCTGTTCTGGTTGAGTTCCAGCCAGGGCAGAAGGTGTGGGTGTTGGACCCAGTGGGCCCAGCAGCTCTCCAGGACCAATGGACTGGACCCTACCCTATCATTGAGAGAAAGGGAGAAGTCACCTATGTGGTTGACTTTGGTACCCCTAGGAGCCCCCACAGGGTGCTCCATGTAAACCGGTTGAAAGCATTTGTTGACAGGGAGGACATTAGTCTCCTCATGGCCACAGATGGGGAACAGGAGGAAGAGAGTGACCCTCTCCCAGACCTGCTTTCCCAGAGCCCTGATGATGGTTCAGTTGATGGAGTAGCCTTGGCAGGCAGCCTCACTGAGCAGCCACAGGTGGACTGCAGACAGGTGTTGCAGGCCCACAGACATATGTTTTCACTCACACCCAGCCAGACTAATTGGTGCACCCATGAGGTGGACACTGGTGACAGTCTGCCTGTGAAGAATAAGATCTACAGGCAACCTGACCATGTCAGGGATTGTATAAAGGCTGAGGTGCAAAAGATGTTGGAGCTTGGAGTGATTGAGCCATCAGAGAGCCCATGGGCTAGCCCAGTGGTCCTTGTGCCAAAACCTCATACCAAAGATGGGAAGAGAGAAATGAGGTTTTGTGTGGACTACAGAGGTCTCAATGCTGACACTAGGACAGATGCTCATCCCATTCCAAGAGCAGATGAGCTCATTGATAAATTGGCTTCTGCCAAGTTTCTGAGCACATTTGATTTGACAGCTGGCTATTGGCAAATCAGACTAGCTGAGGAGTCAAAAGCCAAAACAGCATTCTCTACCCCTAGTGGACATTATCAGTTTGTGGTAATGCCCTTTGGTTTGAAGAATGCACCTGCCACCTTCCAAAGGTTGGTGAATCAAGTCCTTGCTGGGTTGGATGACTTTTGTGCAGCATATCTAGATGATATTGCTGTCTTTAGCTCCACCTGGGAGGATCACCTGATCCACCTGAAGAAGGTTCTGGAGGCCCTGCAAAAGGCAGGCCTGACTATCAAGGCTACTAAGTGCCAGATAGGGCAGAGCAAGGTTGTGTACTTGGGCCACCTAGTAGGTGGGGGTCAAGTTCAACCACTGGAGAGCAAGATCCAGACCATACAGGACTGGGCTCCTCCAACTACCCAGACACAAGTCAGAGCCTTCTTGGGCCTGACTGGGTATTACAGAAAATTTGTAAAGAACTATGGGTCCATTGTGACACCATTGAATGACTTGACATCCAAGAAGATGCCCAAAAAGGTTCAGTGGACAGTTAGCTGTCAAAAGGCATTTGATGACCTGAAGAAGGCCATGTGCTCTGCACCTATCCTGAAGAGTCCTGACTACTCCAAACACTTCATTGTACAGACAGATGCTTCTGAGTTGGGGGTGGGAGCTGTGCTTTCACAACTTAATCAAGATGGTCAAGACCAGCCCATTGCTTTTATTAGCAGAAGGCTGACCCCCAGGGAGAAACGTTGGTCAGCTATTGAGAGGGAGGCCTTTGCTGTGGTTTGGGCCCTGAAGAAGTTGAGGCCATACTTGTTTGGTACTCACTTCCTAATTCAGACAGACCATAAGCCCCTCTTGTGGCTAAATCAGATGAAGGGTGAAAATCCCAAACTGCTCAGGTGGTCCATTTCCCTACAGGGGATGGACTTTACAGTGGAGCACCGCCCAGGGACTGACCATGGTAATGCAGATGGTCTCTCCAGGTACTTCCACTTAGAACATGAAGACTTATCTGGTCAAGGTTAAGTTTAATGTCCCTGCGTTTGGGGGGGGGGGGGGGGTGTAGGAGAGTAGGGTCTGCTATCCTATGGTCACCCCAATTTTTGCTTTTTGCTTCACTGGTTTTCGACTTACTGAGGCTGTGGGCCTGCTAATCAGACCCCCAGCCTGCTGTTCTCTCTCTAAATTTATAATACATGTGCTATAGGTACATACCACAATTGGAAATGGACTCCTTGTCAGCCCCTGTACCATGCACTATAGGTGCTCAGGGCATAGGTGCCACCAAGGCCTACCAGGGGCTGAAGCATAGCTTTTGCCACCCCTGGCTGGTTCTTAAATTGACACAACTGGCTGATCACTCAGCTGGGGCAAGTGGGTGTAAACACCCCTTGCTTAGATATAGTATACCTATATCTAAACCTATATCTGGACACATATATAGCCTGTAAGCCACTCCTATGGAAGGCCTCATCAATCCTGGAGGCAGAGTGCGTGGTTTTATGTGAGATGGAGCTCTGGCATGAGCTGAGCCTATCTGCAGCTGTCGGGAACAACTCCCTAAGCTGATCCGGGATAATGCCATACCATATACTCTTAAGCGCCTTATAATCCTCGCGGTTATATAGCAACTTTGGTTTGGCTTTATCAAAACATGTCGTGTAAGGTGTCATACGAATTGGAATACTACCCCCTCGCCAGTTCTGGCGACGGGGGTAGCATTCCACCCTTCTAGAGGGATAAGACATGTTACTTTACTGAAACGCGGTTGATTTAAAATGAGCCTCAGATCCACAAAATGGATGCCCCTGCCACAGACACGGGTCTGGCCTCCTGCTGCTGACCGAAACTCAGCAAATGGTGGCCTGGACAAAGGGTTTCCTGTCGCAGGGCGGTGTTAAACCACCCCAGACAGGAGATAGTGGATTGTAGTAGGGAGGTTTCAAAGAAACCAGACACTGCCTGGGGAGCACAAGGCTGCCCCTTGCATAATCCGGCCAAACCGGTTCTGGGGCCTCCCAGCACCTGTCCCAGCGCGGCCTGGATCAAAGGAAAGGGGTGTAACCACCCCCTTCCTGGGTCCCACCCATAGGAGGGGACCTAGCAGGATGTCCAGCCCACCAGATTCGAATAAGAGTGGGAGCAGTGCCAATGCAACTCAGATCATCCTGAAGAAACATAAGAAACGAATTCTGGACCCTTCGGCTTTCTACTCAACATAGAAGATGGAAGAATCTCCCTTGTGGTCAAGGAGTGACCACCCTGTGCAAACAGGCACCATCCAGCCCTCGACCCTTGCTTTGTTGCAGTTCCCGCCGGAACTCGAGCGACAGAGATCGACGAGATCAAGCTTGCCTGCCTTCTCCCAGCCCGATCCACAGTCCCTGCAGAGCTGAGACCAGTGGAGGCGACCGGAAGCGTGGGGCACGCCATCTTGAAAAGGCCACGAGACGCTGACCGTGCAGCCCACGAGTGATCCTCGAAGCTGTGCACCGAGGTTTGAGAAGCCCCCACCCCGAGCTACACTTGCACCAAAGCTACCCCCTCCACACTCGACGAGTGCTGCGTGGGGCCCTTCTGCTTGTTTTGGCTCGACGCGTTGGCCCGGTCACTTGCCAGCTGGCTTGTGGCCCCTGTGCCGACGAAACTTCAAATACGACTTGCTTTTCTGGTTGCTCCAGATCTGCACCAGCTCCTGTGAAAAGGAGCCCCCACTCTGACCCTCCTGGTTCGAGTGATAAGCAATCTCCCGGTTCCGCGTGGATTGCTTTTGCCAAGTGTTGTTTGCTGCAATCTTGAAGCCGACGGTGCTGACGGCGAGAGCCTACGTGGGACAGATCGTGACCTGCTCCTGGACGTCGCAGATGCCCCAGAGCCCACGTGACAGCGGAGAGAAGCCTATCGACAACCACCTGATTGCGCCCGACATTGCCTGGTTCCGTCCTGGTTCCACCCTGGTCACTGCTGAGTGACCCAGACTCTGTCCCCTCTGCTTTCAGGTACTTTTCTACTTCGATCCACCCTTGGATCGCACCGGACACTTCTGCTTCACATCGCCTGCAGCTGCAACAGCTTCAAGCACCAAGAGCCTGCGTGTCAAAACCCGACGCCACTTCGACCCTGTGCACCCACGGCCTGTGGGTGAGGTAACATTGCAACGCCGGTGTTCCTACACTGGTACACACCTCTAGGGTCTGTGTCTAAAGTTTTGTTCCTCTAGGTTCAGCGGAAGTATCTTTTAACTCACTTTGTTTAACTTTTACGCACCATTGACATTGCATTGGTGCAGGCCGCACTTTCCGTGCTGCACCCGTCTCCTGTAGGCTACTCCCGACTTCAGCATTGCTAGTCCTGACTGCTCCCAGCGAATCTCTAGGCCCTAGGCCTAACCACTGTTCGATTGGTATCTCTTATACCATTTTTTTAGTATATGGTTTGAGTGGCCACCCGCCCTCATCCATAATTGTGCAACTTTATATGTTATACTGTGCTTTTGATTTAACGCTTGTGCCCCTTTCCTCATAAAGAGTACTGGGGAGTAATTTAGAAATAAATACATATATTTTTATAATATATACTTGTGTGGTGTCCTTTCATTTGATTACAGGATTGTATGTGGTAAAACAGCTCGCTTAACACGACCTCTTAAGTTAAGCCTTTAAGGCTGCTTAGTCCATGCTACCACTAGGATAGCTTGTCTAACAAGGTTGACTTACAACCAGACATCTTTGGGGTTTGTTTGGACTGATACCAAGTGGTTCCAGAATTGGAAACACTACATATCAGGTCAACTTCTCACATGGACCCTCCCGTCGGGGCCCGGGTCCACGCCTGCCTCTCGTCCCCTTCCCAATGGGCCTTTCCTCCAAGCCTACTCACCTCGGGAGCAGGCAGTGCCGCGAAGCCGGCATCTTCTGCACAGGGCGGCCTGCCAGGGGAGGCCACAGCCGTATTCTGATTGATAGGGCACTCTCGGTCTGTTTATGGATGGGCTGCTTGGCCAGCCTCGGCTGCTGTTTTTTAAGCACAGAGCTTCCACCCCGCATTTACCGTCTGACTTGAGGGCCTGTCGCCTGGCGGGAGGCCCTTCAACATACCCAGCAGAGCGAAGGCCGAGCGGCCCCGGCAGCTCGTGCCCCCCCACCAGTGGTCCGACCCGAGCGGAAGGGGTCGGGTGGCACCAGACACTTTGACGGTGCCACCTGGCAGGTACGTAGGCCCTGCGTGCCACACAGTCACCCTTCTCCACCCACCGCATTTTGGCAGCAGCTTGGAACGACTGTTCAGAGGGATGCCTCTGATACCGCCATCGCCAGGCTTCAGCACCACTGCGTCTTGCTCAGGCTGTGCCTCAGCCTGCCTCTCCTTTCCGGGGTAGATGGCTGGGCCCGCCGATGCCTGTATGACCGCACCCCTCCAGCGAGCCCTCCACCCAGGTGGGCGGGCTCCTTCCCCCAGCAGGCTCTCAAGAGGGAGGGGTGTGCGAAGGTTGTCGTTTGGGGAGACGGCACGCAGCTCTCAAATCCACCCCATCAGCAGGTGCGGCTACCTGGTTGATCCTGCCAGTAGCATATGCTAGTCTCAAGGATTAAGCCATGCACATGTAAGTACACATGGCCGGTACAGTGAAACTGCAAATGGCTCATTAAATCAGTTATGGTTCCTTTGATCACTCCAGCTGTTACTTGTATAACTGTGGTAATTCTAGAGCTAATACATGCTGGCGAGCGCTGACCTCTTGGGATATGTGCATTCATCAGACCAAGGCCAATCCTGGCTCTCCCGGCCGCTTTGGTACTCTAGATAACCTCGGGCCGATCGCATTTCCCTGTGATGGCGATGATACATTCGGATGTCTGCCCTATCAAATTTCAATGGTACTTTCTGTGCCTACCATGGTGACCCCGGGAAATGGGGAATCAGGGTTCGATTCCGGAGAGGGAGCCTGGAAGGAAGCAGGCCCGCAAATTACCCACTCCCAACTCGGGGAGGTAGTGCCAAAAATAACAATACAGGACTCTTTTGAGGCCCTGTAATTGGAATGAGTACACTTTAAATACTTTAACGAGGATCTATTGGAGGGCAAGTCTGGTGCGAGCAGCCGCTGTAATTCCAGCTCCAATAGCTTATATTAAAGTTGTTGCAGTTAAAAAGCTCGTAGTTGGATCTTGGGTTCGAGCTGGCGGTCCGCCACAAGGCGAGCTACCTCCTGTCCAGCCCCTGCCTGTCGGCACCCCCTTGATGCTCTTGACTGAGTGTCCTAGGGGTCCGAAGCGTTTGCTTTGAAAGCATTTGAGTGTTCAAAGCAGGCCAGTCGCCTGAATACTTCATTTAGGAATAATGGAATAGGACTCCGGTTCTATTTTGTTTTATTTTTGGAACTTGGGCCATGATTAAGAGGGAGGGCCGGGGGCATTCGTATTGTGCCACTAGAGGTGAAATTCTTGGCTCAGCGCAAGACAAACTAAAGGGAAACCATTTGCCAAGAATGCTTTCATTAATCAAGAATGAAAGTCAGAAGTTCGAAGACGATCAGATACCGTTATAGTTCCGATCATAAACGATGCTGACTAGTAATCCGGGGACATTATTCCCATGACCCGCCGAGCAGCTTCCGGGAAACCAAAGTCTTTGGGTTACGGGGGGAGTATGGTTCCAAAGCTGAAAATTGATGGAATTGAAGGAAGGGCACCACCTGGAGTGGAGCCTGTGGCTTAATTTGACTCAACACGGGACACCTCACCAGGCCCAGACACGGAAAGAATTGACAGATTGATAGCTCCTTCTCGATTCTGTGTGTGGTGGTTCATGGCCGTTCTTAGTTGGTGGAACCGATTTGTCTGGTTGGTTCCGATAACGAACAAGACTCCTTCATGCTAACGAGTTACGCTACCCCCAGCAGTTGGCGTCCAACTTGTTACAGGGAGAAGGGTGTTCAGCCACACAAGATTGCAATAACAGGTCTGTCATGACCATAGATGCCCCGGGCTGCACATGCGCTACACTGAGCGGATCAGCGTGTGTCTACCCTTCGCTGACAGGTGCGGGTAACCAGCTGAACCTTTTTTCCTGATAGGGATTAGGGATTGCAATTATTTCCCATGAACGAGGAATTCCCGGTAAGTGCGGGTCCTAAGCTCGCGTTGATTAAGTCCCTGCCCTTTGTACACACCGCTCGTCGCTACTACCGACATATGAACTAAAAAAAATAAACTAATCTAAATGAGTGTGGAAATGTTTACTAAAAGTATACCTTACACCCAGTCTGCGGGAGGAAGGGCCTGCAGCTTAAGTTGTACCATTAATTCCTCATCGGATTTCAATCCCTGAAATATTCTGGTGTTCAACATTAATATGTACCTCGATTCCAATTTCCTTAATTGGAGCTGTCTGTTTTCTCCCCTTTGGCTTTTGAGGACAGCATCAATGACAGAATATACTAAATCCTTTGCGTTACCTTGATGACATTGATTAATATGTCCTGCTACTGGGTAGCTTTGGTCATCATTCGGAAATGCTCTAAGATGTTGTAGTATTCTGATGTGAACTATGTGTATAGTGCTGCCCACATATTGTTTCTGGCAAGTACCTTCCAGCACATACACCGCAAAATCACTTTTGCAGTTATATGTACCTCTGATCTCAATCGATGTTACTCTGAGGTACTCCCCTGCATCGTTTTTACACATAGCATGGTCCTGCCCAGTGCTCAAGGACTATTGGTCTAAGATCTTGACCTTGGTGAATCAGGTTGTAGGGAGGTCGGCCACCCCATCCCCTGAACTGGGTATTTTGGGTTATGTTAAGGATACTCCGCCCAAATCAAGAAAATTGTATGCACTACTCTTCCTTTTTGCTAATAGACAGGTGGCAATACACTGGGGCAGACGACGAGCGGCATCAATAAAGGGCTGGCTTGCGGATGTCGCCTATGGACACGCACAGTTGGAAACATTTTGGGAACTCATGCCAACAACTTCTCGACCTCGCGACATTTGGGAGCCGTACATGCAATGGGTACAGAGGCAAGAAAATGAGGATGGGGCTGACAATGAGGCATATATGTGACTACTGGGGTAGAGAAAATAGATATAGAATAACTAAGAATAATGGAATAAGCCGCTACTGCTAAAACCCTGGTGTAAGACGGAGAAAATGGGATGGATATATACAAGATTGCATGCCGTTGTAGCAAACCCCAAAGGTGTTTATGCTATTGAAATTGTGTATAAATATTCTGCCATTGCGGGCCCCTCGAACCTGAAAAACTGACTAAATGTGTGTACCTTTATTGTTGAGATTACATGATCATCAATCAATCAGAGTACTTGTAAAGCGGGCTACTCACCCGTGAGGGTCTCATGGTGTTGAGGGGAGGGGGGTGCAGTTACTGCTCGAAAAGCCAGGTCTTCTGAAGGCGAGTAGGTCTAGAGTCTGGCGTAGATGGGTAGGGAGGGTGTTCCAGGTCTTGGGGGCAAGGTAGGAGAAGGATCTGCCGCTGGAGGTTGATCGTTGGATGCGGGGGACATCGGCGAGGGCGAGGCTGGCGGGTGGGGGTGTAGAAGCTGAGTCTGCTGTTCAGGTAGGCTGGTCCGGCGTTGTGGAGTGATTTGTGCGCGTGGATGAGGAGCTTGAAGGTTATCCTCTTGTTGACGGGAGCCAGTGTAGGACTCTCAGGTAGGGGGTGATGTGGCTCCGGCTGGGGACGTTGACGATCAGTCGGGCGGCGGCGTTTTGGATGAATTGTAGTCGTGCATTGCCGTATTCCAGTCTGCTGGTGACGAGGGCCTGTGTCACTGTCTTCTTGTTTCGGTCGGGATCCACTTGTAGATTCTGCGGTGCATGCGGAGGGTGTTGTAGCAGGAGGAGGAGACAGCGTTGACCTGCTTAGATATGGAGAGGGAAGAGTCGAGGATGAATCCTAAGTTGCGTGCATAGTCGGTGGGTGTCGGTGCTGTTCCCAGTGTGGTCCGCCACCAGGAGTCGTCCCAGGCTAAGGGGGTGGGTCAGAGGATGAGGACCTCGGTCTTGTCCGAGTTCAGTTTCAGACGTCTGCTCCTCATCCAGTCGGCGACGGCCTTCATTCCCTCGTGGAGATTTGTTTTGGCAGTGTGTGGGTCCTTGGTGAGGGAGAGGAAGAGCTGGATGTCGCCGGCGTAGGAGATGATGTTGAGGTCGTGATGGAGGGCCACTTGTGTGAGAGGGGCCATGTAGACGTTGAACAGCGTCGGGCTGAGGGATGAGCCCTTGGGGACGCCGCACATGATGTTGGTGGCTTCGTATCGAAAGGGTGGGAGGCGAACGCTCTGGGTTCTGCCGGAGAGGAAGGACGTGGTCCAGTCAAGGGCCTTCTCTTGGATTCCGGCTTCTTGGAGGCGTGTCTTTAGAGTGCGGTGGCAGACTGTGACGAAGATGGCTGACAGGTCCAGGCGGATGAGGGCTGATGCGGCAGACGGACTCCGACGGTCCCAACTGGTTTGTACTGTGGGACTTGGTTGGCAGATAAGGACCCATCAGCAGAGGATAGCCTCTCCATGCTGCGGGAGCCGTTGCTAAGCCTGAGCGCTACAAGTGGCGCTGCTAGACCCATTGCTGCTGCGGAGCTCGGAGTGCGGGAAGCTTCCTCTTTTGCCGTCGATCGGTCAAGGCCATATTCGGGAACAGGGTTCCTTGAGGCAAATCGAGCGTATGATGACCCGGCATCGTGGGTTGCCCCCCCCCCCCTCCACTGGACTGAAGCCTCTCTGCCGAGTACTGCTGAACTGGAGCGCTCGAGTGCGCAGCACCTCTCCCCCTAACCGACGTCCAAGACTCATGAGGTCACAGGGGCTTCCTGATGGGCTGCCATAGGAACACTAGGGTGGTCGAGGCGCTGCCTGAGGAGAGCGGAGGAGTTATGAAGATGCAGCGCAATGACCTTCGCTGACTGTGGAGCTGCGCTGGGCATGCAGGCTCCAGAGCGATCCACCCGGTGACACACGCTGATTATCCCGGCAAGAAGGAGCATTCTCTCCACACAGCTTTATCGAGGTAAAGGGGGAGTGCCCACCCCCCACACCCTTACCCATTCTGGTCGCTGTGAAGAGCGGCAGTGTCTGACTCACTCAGAGTCAGTGTCCGGTCATCCCCAGGCATTGGAGGTGAATGCCGGTTCAGGGTGAGATCGGAGATGTAAAAACAGAAATTTAAAAACTTTATATGTGAAAGTTGGCCCCTCACTAAATAGCATTTTCCTAGGGATCTCGCTCGCGGTGAAGGACTGGGTTATTTAAGACCCAGCGGTGCCAGGGGACAACACCTGAAACCTTCGTGGGTAACCTGTTCCGGCGTACAAATGACAGAGACACGGGACACTTCCTTCGGCGTCAAAGATTCGAGGTTTATTTACTGCAGGGAACACAGAAGTCACGAGAAGTACACAACAGGTATGTTCGCGGGATCTGCTTCAATTTGCTACTGTGGATCGCTCCTTTTTATACACATTTCTCTCATAGGTTAACATGGTACACAAAGGTTTACAACTTGGTTCCCATAATTATCCCCGAGAGGGGTCGCTTTGATGCATTCAAGGTCCGGAACATAAGTACAGAAACATTCGTGGTTCCCAACTGTAAAAACCCATCTTCCCACCATTAGTACATTCCAATCGGCAGTAAACAGATCGAAGAAGGAACAAGGACAGGTGCAGAGGAAGGCAGAAACAGTGGGGAGATCGGAAAGGGTGTAAAAAGGGTGGTATCGGGAAACACGAGCTACAGGCATCAAAGAGACGTGCCTAATGAGATGCACGGCTGAGACAATAAACCGGCACGGCAAGATGAGCCTTGAGCGGGGACATCTGTCCTACAGTATCATCCCCCTCATCATAAAGACACTTTCAAAGGAAACGTGTCTTCCGCAAGAGTCTTGGGAATCCCAGGGTCGCGAAGCGGACAGCGTCCGTTCGCTGGCTACTTGAGGGCAAGAGACAAAATGGATGCCATATCTAAGATGGAACCCGTGGGTACAGATGTATAAACCCACGAAACAGACGAACGGTTTAGGTTAGCACAGCGAAACTGCGCACACCCACTAAACTCGTCATTTGCGGTTCGTAGATACCAGACTCGACCATATTCGTGCGAGTCGAAAACACCACTTACAATCGTCACGGAACCTCAGACGCTCCTTTTGCCCTCATGTAGGCAAGCACTAGTCAGAATCATATTCAATATTCATCAGACCAGCTAGATGTTGCTGCAACATAGCTCTGTCCAACCGAGCTCCTTTGGTAACAGGCGGCTGTCTTATACACGTCGTAGCACAGAGGCCACATAAGGCAGGACCACACTGCACACAAAGGCAACACGTGAACAGGAACACTACAACAACTCCGATGATCATCAGAATCTTCCAACCCCAAGTCGACATCAGGCCCCAAAACCACCCAAGCAGCGTCCAATCCCCTACGTCCACGTGTATGGACTCAGAGATCTTATGCAACCTTGAGATGGCTTGATAGACAGTCGGAGTGTTATCTGGAATGAAAATGCAGCAGCTCGAATGGATCACCTTACATACCCCACCTCGATCTGCTAAGACCACGTCTAAAACCATACGGTTTTGTAACGTCATAAGCCTTTCCGCCTGAAGTTCTGTGGTGATATTACCAAGGGCACTGGCAGTGATATTAGCTGTCGATTCCACCACACGAGTCAATTGTCTCAGGTTCCTACTATTAACCATAGGTCCCCAAAACGGGAGGAAACCCTTGAAAAAGTCTCCTGACTCTTGACCGGCGGTGTCCTCTTCGCTAATCACGCCTCTCACAACTCTAGTCTTGTGATAGTCTGCATCTACAGTGAACGTCGGAGGCAACAGATTTGCGATAAAACATGAGCCCACAAAGTCGGAGGGCAACCATGTATACGCACGATCATAGCAGACAAAATATGTACCCTTGGCAGCCAGAAACACAGGGGACGAGACCATCGGCAGGATATAAGTCTCGGAGCAAGCACTCTCTCCAAGACGAGCCTTCAATCTTCGGCCACGACCCATTAGACAGAAATTACCAATGTGGGGTACGACCCATATCGGAGGCGAGCTTCTAAGCTGTTTTTCACTCGTGAGCGCACTATACTCGACCTTACTCAGGACCCTATAGGCTTGTACCTCTTCCTCTGGGATGAGCGACGGCTCATAGATGTCTCTATCCAAATCTTCTATCGCTATAGACAAAGGCTTATGATACGAGCCAGGACCAGAGTAGGGAGAACGTGGCTCTCGACTGGGGTAAGAATCTAGTGCACTTCGAAACATTGTTTGGAATGCTCGAGCTGAACCCTGGGAACTATAAGGTAGGACCAGATATGGAATTCCCTTATCCGTGGTATGTGGCATTAACCCACACACCCAACAATTTGTGGTGTTAACCACTAACTGATGCTGATGAAGGAGCTGAATAAAGGAATTATTTCTGAATTCCACACGTCTAGCCTGCTCGTGTTCGGGTAAGATATGGAAAGAATGAGGGGATACAGTGGAGGTAGATTTAGGTTCAGAAGTAGGAGTAGGAATGGCAGAAGGTAAGAAGTACGACATCATGTAATACACCCCACCCGCCAATAGCAAAGAAACAGTCAGAAACAGTAGGAACACTTGGAACATAAAACATTTGGTACGAATAATTTGTTGCAGTTTGAATCTTTGCGCCTGAGCTTCTTCCAAGTCCATCAGCTTCGAAAACGCCATCCCCTACAACCGTCCGCAACGTTTCTTGACGCACTTCGTTCTGTGTAGCAGTAGTCAATCCCTGGGAGTTCCCAGGAACCGACGGTCTTTGGCCTAGCGCCAAGACCTACTAACCAGAAGGAAGTACACGCGCGGCCCTACGGTACACCTGGATGCAAGGTATCTTATTCACAATGTATGTGCAAAAAGTCTCTTAGCTGTGGAAGTAAAAGCACATAGATGGAACGAAACTCAATTTTTACAAAAATAATCACAATAATACGGGTGTTTTGAACTGATCGTGGCAAATGGGATAATGCTGTTGTCAAGGGACAGAACAGAAATTTTTATTTGTCTCTGGTGTTGGATCGCAAAAAGTATCGAGTTCTCCCAGGACGTGTCTGTTCGTCAAACAAAGAATCCGATGAGGGAACAGAGTTCTGCCGATCAGTTGATTGTTCTGATCTTGAGTCTTGTGATGGCAAATGTTCAACAATGTCTTTCTGCTGCACTGAGGATTCTCCGACAGGCTGTGCGTCGCTAAAGGGTACAAAAGTCTGTGGTCCTTCGGTTTCAGATGAAGCAATGCCCTTCCTCACCCACGAGTCTGCCGGTAAAGGTATAGGAACCTTCTTGGTATGGGTGGCATGCACCCAATTTTTTCGCCCTTCCAAACGGACGGCAGTTCTCGTGGCAAGGAGGACCTGATAGGGTCCAGTGAAGCGGGGTTCCAAATTCTTTTTGCGGGTAAAGTTGCGGGTAACCACCCAGTCCCCGGGTTGGAGCTGGTGGCCTGGACCCTCCGTCTGCGTCGGCAGTGCTTCGTAAACCTGTTGGTGAATTAACCTCAGTTTAGCTGTCAGATCATGAAGATAATCAATCAACATTGGGTACTCAAGATTATAAAATACACCCGGTCTAGGAACCCCCCAAACATTCGCAGGACGGCCGAACACTATTTCATAGGGACTGAGCCCTACTCGGGAGTGTACTGTCGTCCTTGTTGACAACAAGGCAAGGGGCAAAGCGTCAGGCCACGAAAGACCAGTCGTAGCCTGAATCTTAGCCAGTTTGAGTTTAAGGGTGCCATTATACCTTTCAACCAAACCTGCTGACTGGGGATGATTGGCGCTATGGAATTTTTGATTAATTCCAAGGCCCTTACACACACTCTTCATCACACTCCCTACAAACTCACTTCCGTTATCAGACCATACAATTCGAGGCATTCCATAGCGAGGAAAGTATTCCTTCAGCAGGATTTTCGCAGTAGACAGGGCAGTATTGTCTTTAAGAGGGTAGGCTTCAATCCATCGGGAGAATGCGCAAACCACAACTAAAACGTATTTCAGATTATTGCATCTCTCCATATGGATGAAGTCTAGCTGGATTACTTCAAAGGGATATGTAGGGGAAGCAAAATGGCCAGGAGGTGTGGGGGTCCCCTTTCCAGGATTGTATAACATACATATCATGCAATTCTTCACCAATCTCTCAGCACACTTCATAATACCATCATTCTTCCACACAGGAGACAACAACTTACAAATACCTTTCGCACTAATATGTGCTAACCCGTGTGCCATTGTCACAACAGCCAGCACGTACGCATCTGGTAACATCCACCGCTTGTGCTCCGACAAATCGACCCAGCAACCATTCGCATCCAACTTTCCCGTACTCTCTTTCCACTTCGTCTTTTCAGTCTCAGTGGCTTCATTCTGAATTGCTTTCACGCTCTCGATAGTGTCCTCACACATGCTAGTCTCTGTAGGCCACCTAACCGAACTCGTCACATACATTCTAGTGCTAAGGTTCCGGGCAGTCTCCTTAGCAATCTCATCCGTGAACGCATTACCACGGCCAACATCATCCGTCACCTTACGGTGCGCACTACATTTAACAATCGCCACTTGCTTAGGTAACGTAAGTGCATCCAAAAGATCATTCACAAGCTGTCCATGCTGAATCTTTGTACCATGCGACGTCATAAAACCTCTCTCTCTCCACAATCGTCCAAAGCTATGAGCGACGCCAAAAGCATATTGGCTGTCGGTAAACACATTCACTCGTTTCCCTTTCGCCAACACACACGCTCTAGTTAGAGCGATCAGCTCTGCAGCCTGGGCAGAGTTCTGATTCAATCTTGCAGTTTCCACGACAGTATTCAACGTTACCACAGCATACGCAGTCGTCACATCACCATTCGGCAATTTAAAACACGAACCATCCACATACAAAGTTCCATCGGGATCTTCCAAAGGAGTGTTTTTAAGGTCCACTCGACCTTTTGTTTCCTCCTCAGTCCTTAAATAACAGTCATGGGCTGCTACTTCATCTGACTCTGCACTTATTGGCAATAAAGTCGCCGGGTTCAGGACATTACAACGTTTTATCTGAATATAGCTTGCCAACAACGTCAGCTCGTACCCTGACAACCTCGCACTCGTCAAGTGCTGAGTTTTCGTACGATTCAAAAGAGTGTCAACTGCATGCGGAACCATCACCGTAAGCATATTATCCATGACCAATCCTGCTGATTGTCGGATGGAGACCGCGGCTGCCGCTGTTGCTCTCAAACAACTCGGCAATGCTCTAGCTACCGGGTCCAAGGTCGAGGAAAAATATGCACATGGACGTTGCTTATCACCGAAAGGTTGCGTTAAAACACTCAACGCACAACCTTCCCTCTCGTGAACGTATAGTGTAAACGGCTTGCTATAGTCAGGAGTACCTAACACAGGAGCCGAACACAATGCGTCACGCAGTTCAGAAAAACTTTTCTGACATTCTTCCGTCCATGGTAAAGGAGTTGAAACATCCTTGCACGTAAGAGCCACTAATGGTTTCGCTAACAATGAAAAATTCGGAATCCACTGTCTGCAATATGACGTGATACCTAAAAAGGCACGCACATCTCTTTGGGTTGTTGGCACAGATATGCGCGCAATGGCTGCAATTCTCTCTGGGGTCAACCTTCTTCCCTCCTTTGACAATAAGTGACCTAGATAGGTTACTTCTTGACAACAATATTGAAGTTTAGAAGGAGACACCTTGTGATGTAAGTCACATAGATGCTGCAACAATGATATAGTGGCAATTTTGCAAATGTCCTGAGTATCTGCAGCCACCAATAAGTCGTCGACATATTGGATCAAAGCCGCACCAGCCGGCAACACAAACGCATCTAGTTGACCCTTCAAGGCTTGACTGTAAATCGATGGACTCTCACAGTAGCCCTGAGGAGCACGTTTAAACCGGAAGCTACGGCCACCAAGAGAGAAACCGAAAAGGTCTCTGCTTTCTTCAGCAATCGGAATACTGAAGAACGCATTCTTCAGATCGATTACTGAAAACCAAGATGCAGAAGCTGGAATCAGAGTCAGTAGCGCCGTGATGTCAGGCACAACAGGGAACTGAGGAATCACAATTTTATTTACCTCCCGCAAATCGATAACAAAACGATAAACAGGTGGCTTAGAAGGATCGGTACGTTTCAGAATAGGCAGTACAGGGCTGTTGCACACGTTTCCCCGAGTCTCCTCAATGACATCTTTCTCGATCAAATCATAGATGATCGCCAACAATGCTCGTTCACCATCAAGGGAGATACGATACTGGGGAATACGAGGCAATCGCACATTAGATTTCACGTGAACAACATAAGGGGAGATGTCAAGCAGGCCCACGTCATTGGGACCTGTTGCCCACAAAGATGCAGGAAGAGAACTCAATTCCGGTGGAAGCTTATCGAGAGACAAATACATTGGAGAGACAACTCTCTCACCCAAAGTAAGCTTTACTCCCGCAGGAGAACAATACAAAGTCGCATACAGACGTTTTAGTAGATCCAGGCCCAAGAGATTTTCACCACAACCAGTGGTCAAAATCAACGGAGCTTCAAGCTCACGTGGCCCAATTGTGAGTGGCAATGGGCACGAAACCGGATTGCTAACAGGGGCGCCAGAGAATCCAACGGAAACATTTGTTAAGCCAGACAAAGGTGCGCCAGGGAGTTTCGAATGCATGATGGAACTTTTCGCTGCACCAGTGTCCAACAGAAAAGGCTCAACGACGCCCGAGGTGGCAACTGCGACGTAAGGCCCTCTCTGATCAACCGGAACTGATACCACTCCCTCTCCTTGTCTACGGCTGTCCTAGTAATTACCGTCGTCAGCATCCTGATCGACGTAATAATCATCTACGTTGTACTGCGCAGATCGTCCTTGCGATGATCCACGTTGATCAAAACAATTGTTAGAATTTGATGATTTGTCTGAACGATCGTTGGGAGCACCACGACCCCTACCACGTGATGTCTGCTGAGCACCACCACGACCTCCTCTAGATGTGTTACCACTATTACGCTCATTTAGAACAGGACAATTGAATTTTAAGTGACCCTCCTGTCTACAATAGGCACACTGATTGTACCCTAATGAAGATCTTTGCGAAGAGGAGTCATTTCGCGATTGCGACCTATTAGATTGCGACTGCGATCGATTACGTTGTTGCGAATCATTCTGATTCGAGCGCGGAGGATACGCTTGCTGCAACAACACCTTAGTTTTAAGTTCTTTCGTCTTTTTATCGGCACGATCATTCTCTTCTTTCTCCCTATTCTCATAATATTGTGCCGTAGCCAATATTTGAGCAGACGTAGAAACAGCCCACGCACTCTCAGAATTTTTTAATTTATTGCTCAAGTCGGGCAATAAGTTTGAAACAAATTTATCCACAAACAACCGCTGACCACCCTCAGTACTCATATCCTGACCACTATGGTCAATGAATGCCTCCTCAAATCTCGTAAAGAAATCGGAGACACTCTCGTCTTTCTTCTGTCTGCAAGCTGACAACTTGTCCCAGTTCACCCTCATAGCTGGCATAAGCGTTTTCATTAAGGTAATAATTCTCTGAGGGAGAGCAGTAATGAGCTGTTCAGGCTTAGCCCCGCCAACTTGTCGTGTATCGGCCGCAGTAAGAGCAGCCCAATCGCCACCTAATTCGTTTGCATGATCTTCGTGCCGAATCTTAGCCCATACCGGTTGCGGTACAACATTGCCAAACAACATATCGATATCGGCAAGATTCATTATCGTCGCATCTACGAGCTGCGACAACTCCTTGTAATACCCTGCAGGATTTTTGCGAGGGTCAGGCAAAGATTGCTTCACCTGTAAAACTTCTGATCGTTTCCATGGGAGATGTATCCATACTCTCTGGAAATGTGGCAGGATCGGTGGAACTTGAGCAGCATCACCTGGCATCCACACTGGTGGAACTTCACGCATAGGAAACTGACCAGACGGATCTAGCTGTCTCTCAACATCCTCAACGAACAATGCTTGAGGTATCGGAGAGGGACGAAAAGCTAATAATTGCTCGATGGCACGTCGAACATTGGTACCCACCACCATTCCGCTCGAAAACTGAAGCTGTAAGTTATCAAAGCAGTTAGTACATCTTCCGATGCATCTGCCGATATTTGATCGCGCAAAACCTTGCACATTTCTTCAAAAACATACCTCTGTGTCGGTATATTGAATTGACTAAACGTATTCAACACCGAACGTGGAGGATTCCTATAGGGATGCAACATCCATGACATCGCCATATTGTACAACGCGGCACGTTCCCTATTACCAGGAAGCTGACTACGTCTTTGTGGACCGTCCGAATCAGCGGACTCAAGAATAGGTCCAAGAGAATTAACAAAATTAGCAGCCATTGAAGGGGTACGACGTCGAGTAGTTGGAGAAGTATACGATAGAGTAGAAACGAGAGAAGGAGTAGGAACAGAAGAAGCAGTAGGAGTAAGTAGAACAGGAGTAGTAGCGGGAGCAGGAGTATGTGGAAGTACAAGCGGAGGAGCAGTAGGAACAGCAATAGGCAAGGGAGCAGGAACAGTCGGAAGAACAGGTTGAGGAGCAGGTACAGGAGCAGGGGCAGGGGGAACCACAGGAGCTGCGGTACCCTGTGCGTACGGAGGTGGTGACTTCATAAGATAGGACATTAAAGGATCCTCAACTAATTCCTCCTTCTTATCCGACTCCGTTGGCAGAGCGGGATAACATTTATCTATAGTCATACGCTGAAGCCTGTCAAAAACTTCCTTTTCCTTTTCCTCCTTATCACGCTGAAACTGCTCTGCTTTCTTTACAATAGTAGCAACACCATCTCTCTGATTACGTTAAGTCTGTCTGATCTCTTTCTGTCGGGCTTCTTTACGCCACAACCGAAAGGCATCAAACATGGCCGGCCTTGACTTTTTCTTAAACAATTTTGCCTCGAGGTTATCTAAAATCGGGGTCTCGAAACTACCATGAGGTGGCCAACTAAGGACACCATCCTTTTTGGTGTAACGAATCCAATATTCATTAAAGGTAATAGGACCTAGCCCATGCTTACTGTAAAGCTCATAAGTTGGAGTTCCAACCGGAGGTATCGGACACGAGTCCTCCAGTCGGGAATCCGTACCACAACGTCTGAAACAACTGAACAAAGTACTCCGACCAGGCATCTTGCACACTAGCCGAGTTTCACAAACTTCAAGGGTTACGGGATTTACCAAGTCCCAGCAAAGAGCAAAAACCCTCGGTTTTTGGCGACTGCAGACGTCAAATAACACAACAAAGAACCAAATACTAAGAACCACAAATGCAATGGAACCATGCAACAACTAAGCAACCACAACCAAGGACTCTGGGAGCGACCCACAAATACTTAACTCAAAGATCAATGGCGTCACCAGGAAGGCCCGTCAATCGTCTCGCTGTACCAAGGTCTACGCCAGGCGCCAAAACAGGTCTACAGTCAGGGCAGCAGTCCGTCGCAGCCGTCAGGAGGCGGGAATCTTCGCGGGAAAAGTCGTCAGGCCACTTGTTTCGACAACAGGATCGATGAAGCGGGGTGCACCTTCCCTCGGAGATTTCACACGAAGTTCCTCACGATCGTCGGGCTTGGACCGGTACCACTGATGCAGCCCCACTTTGGGCGCCAACTGAAGGACTGGGTTATTTAAGACCCAGCGGTGCCAGGGGACAACACCTGAAACCTTCGTGGGTAACCTGTTCCGGCGTACAAATGACAGAGACACGGGACACTTCCTTCGGCGTCAAAGATTCAAGGTTTATTTACTGCAGGGAACACAGAAGTCACGAGAAGTACACAACAGGTATGTTCGCGGGATCTGCTTCAATTTGCTACTGTGGATCGCTCCTTTTTATACACATTTCTCTCATAGGTTAACATGGTACACAAAGGTTTACAACTTGGTTCCCATAATTATCCCCGAGAGGGGTCGCTTTGATGCATTCAAGGTCCGGAACATAAGTACAGAAACATTCGTGGTTCCCAACTGTAAAAACCCATCTTCCCACCATTAGTACATTCCAATTGGCAGTAAACAGATCGAAGAAGGAACAAGGACAGGTGCAGAGGAAGGCAGAAACAGTGGGGAGATCGTAAAGGGTGTAAAAAGGGTGGTATCGGGAAACACGAGCTACAGGCATCAAAGAGACGTGCCTAATGAGATGCACGGCTGAGACAATAAACCGGCACGGCAAGATGAGCCTCGAGCGGGGACATCTGTCCTACATATCATCCCCCTCATCATAAAGACACTTTCAAAGGAAACGTGTCTTCCGCAAGAGTCTTGGGAATCCCAGGGTCGCGAAGCGGACAGCGTCCGTTCGCTGGCTACTTGAGGGCAAGAGACAAAATGGATGCCATATCTAAGGTGGAACCCGTGGGTACAGATGTATAAACCCACGAAACAGACGAACGGTTTAGGTTAGCACAGCGAAACTGCGCACACCCACTAAACTCGTCATTTGCGGTTCGTAGATACCAGACTCGACCATATTCGTGCGAGTCGAAAAAACCACTTACAATCGTCACGGAACCTCAGCGGTTTGGGCGTATGTTCTGAAATCATCTAAGACTCCTTCCTAAGACTAAAATAGCCGCTACGGGATTTCTGCTCACAGACAATAGAAAGAAGACCTCCCCGGTCTTGCACAGATCTCTCTTAATAACACCATCAATTTAACCTAGACAAAGAAATGCCTTTATGTGACTCCCTCACTTATCTAAAATAAAAAAAAAGAGGTCCTCATTCTGAATCTTCTTGCCTCCTCAGGATGATGTCAAAATGGCTGCAGCATACTAACATTGAAAAAAGACTGCCACTCTGAGACTGTGGTAAATTTAAATTACCTATACTTAATTTCTATGCGGTAAAGTTCAATAAGAATAACTCAGTCAAAAATGAGAGGCAGAGTCCGTGGCATCTGAGTTTATAAGGGTTTTATTCCTTAAAAAGGAATTGGTTCGAACCAGGTATCATGTTCCATCACCACGAAGGTTCAGGAAGGGATAGACAATGCTTTATTAACAGAATATCATATATATAGTCAATGCATATAGTGGTGATGAATACAGAAGGCGTAACAGCTGAGAGAAAAGAGATAAGAACACATGTGCGTAACAGAAGGCGTGCATGAGGGCGTACACGGAGGTGTGTGCTAGACAACGTCATATGAAAGTGTCACAGGTAGGTGGATCCATAGAGGAATCCTGCAGTGTCAGCAGAAATACATGGCAGAGATGCGCGCGCAGCAGCATGACGTGTGATTGACGTGGAACTGGAGGGTGAAGGGGACTTGACATTTAGCCCTACATGAGGAGACAGAAGTCTGGTGTGTCAGAACAACCTATTCCCAAATCATATCTGGTATCTTGTGTTTGAGGAACTGTATTATCTAGAAGGAAAGGTCTCTCGGGCAGAGGCTATTCTATACTGACTGCTAGTGCGTGCATATGCAACTACGTGTCTACGTGTAAAGCAAGGGGCCATGGGCCTACCATGGTAACGGGAGCTATGAATTACTTGCATGGAGACAGAAAGGCCGGGCCCTTTGCTCTGCAGCTGGGAAGGATGTTTACCTAAACTACTAGACAGGAATGTATTTTCGAGGAGCGGAGCAGATAACTTGAAGGCAAAATACAGTCTTGGCAGGCAAGCAGGTCGAGCCAGGCACCGCTCGCCGCACAGGGAGTAAGGCAAGGGTCATGGAAGCGGCAGGCTGCAGCTTTCAGAGACAAAAGGCAGAAAGGGCTCGATGGCAGGAATCAGGGCCTAACTCACCAGAGCCAGGAAAACGTGAAAGTGCACCATGTAAAGACGGTGGCAAGGCATACTTAGGAACTGAATATTCGACCCATTCATGGTGGATCTGAAAGAGGACATGTTAACGTTGGACGCAAATGTATTTGCGTCTTCATAGCTGGTTGTGGAGGGAACATACATGTACTTGAAGCACGTACATGGAGCCGTTGGGGTCTACGTTAGGGGACACAATTGACCATAAAAATTCACATTACCTCATTCCCTCCTTGTCCCCTACGGACCCTTCATGATATATCAATCCTCATTAATCTATCAATCTGTTCATGTAACATCATTTGCTCTTCTTTCTTCTTACGGTATTTTGAACGTGGACTTGAATGAGGAATACATGATGTGGCGCACAAGCCGCAAATCGCTGGCCCACATTGCAGACATAGACAACAACTGAATACTATGAGAAGGGCTATTCCTAGGAAGGATAGGACCTTCCATCCCCAGGCTGATAGTACACTCCAGAACCAACCGGACCAAGTCCAGGTGCCTGGATTCTGGTGTATCTGACTTGCAATCTTGTGAAGACGGGTTATGGCTCTATATACTGATGGCGCGTTTTCTGGAATGAAAACACAGCAGCTCGATCCGATGACTCTACAAGCTCCGCCCCTATCGGCCAGGATGACGTCAAGGACAAGACGATTTTGAAGAACAACAATCCGCATAGCAGACTGCTCCTCCGTTAAATTGCCCAGGGCGGAAGTAGTCTCATTCACTACTGCTTCGAGGGTTCTAGTTAATTTACGTATCAGTTTACTATTAAAGACAGCACCTAAATAGGGAAAGAAACCTTTATTGAAGTCTGTATACTGTTCCCATGCCGTTTCAGTGTAGTCGACAATCGGGAGATCTCTCTTGGGTCTAACGTGTACTAGATGGGAGTCCCTATGATAATCAGGAGGGGCTAGGAAAACAGGTGGCAGAAGGAATGCAATGTAACAGGTGCCATCCCAATCTAGAGGTAAGCGTATATATGCGGTATGACCACAAATGAAATAGGAATGACGGGAAGCTTTAAATGTAGACTTGCCTTTATCACTGAATTCGATCACAGTAGTACATCTACTATGACCCAGGTGTACTGAACCATTCTTTCTGACACATAATTCACCTTTGACTGGTAATAAGGACATAGCGGGCAAGACTGGTTCGGTTTCGGATTCAACATTCAGAATCATGAGGTTAAGTGTAAAATTACCTAATCCATACACTTCATTTTCTAGATCAGTCCCTGTCCTTTTGGGAAGACCCTCCTTGTCAGGGAAACATACTTTATGCAAAACTGTGTTCAGGTTTCCCCATACCCAGTTGCCCTGGTAAACTACGGAATTAGAATCTAAAGAGTTAATCAAACTAAACCATGCACCACAGGAACCATTGTGTGTGAACGGGTACGGAAAGAGGGGCAGAACTCCCTTGTATTTCTGATAGGGAGGGAGTCGGCCACATATCCAACAATTAGTAGCATTGCTGGTCTGATGGGAATGATGTAACATACTAATGAATGTATTGTTGGGCAGCGCAAGTCGGTAAGATAACTCATGCGGGGGCAGTTCACTGAAAGTGTGCTCGGCAGTGACATTTAAGGAAGAATGTGCACGCTTGAAAATAGGATAATATATATGTAACAGTATACTTGCAGCAATAATCAAAAGACTCGGAAAAAACATAATCAATAGTGTCACAATACAGTGACTACGAAGTGATTTACAATATTCACGTTTCTTGAGCTGTTTCTGTCTATCTCTCTCTCTATTGGGGTCTAGGGGATACATGTCAGAAACTTGTCTAACCGATTCACCTAGGGGAGGACTTAAACAATTAAACTGTCTGACTTGCTAGACCTCAACTTTAATTTATACTCCTGAGAAGAAGTTTTCTCTACCAGGGGGAGTTTTGAGTCAGTCTGTGGAGGAGGGCAGGGCTGGGAGTCTAAGTCTGGCGGCAGTCCATGGCATTTTTTAACATGACTCGAGTGAAGCCAGCCCTTACGGCCCTCGACTTTAATCGCAGTCCTTGTAGTCAATAGTACTAGCTTCGGCGCCTGCCAACGGGGCTCCAGCGGACTTCTCCTGTCGAAGTTCCTCACGAACACCAGGTCCCCCGGAACAACCTCATGTGGCTTCACCTCGGTGTTGTCGGGAAAGGCTGCAGCAACCTGTGAACGACATGATTGTAGTGCAGACATCAAGGAAGCAAGGTAATCTGTCAGCATGTTACAGTCAACATCAGTAATTTTTCTCGGCAGAGGCGTCCCCCACATATTCCGTGGCCTACCAAAGACCACCTCGTACGGGGATAGCCCTGTTCTAGAGTGTGCGACCATTCTCATATAAAAGAGTGCAACTGGTAAAGCTACTATCCAGTCGACGCCTTTCTCTCTACAGATCTTGGCAAGACGAATTTTCAGAGTCTGATTATGACGTTCCACGAGACCTGCTGCCTCGGGATGTCGGACACAGTGGAATTTCCATTGATAGCCTAGCAGGAGTGATACCTGCTTCATAAGCTCGGACGAGAATGGCTGACCGTTATCTGAGTATACGATACGGGGCAAACCATACCTGGGGAAGAATTCACGAACCAGCTGCTTGGCAGTGGTCGGAGCAGTGTAATCTGGGACTGGATATGCTTCTGTCCAACGGGAGAGTGCACATACAACTACGAGGACATATTTGAATCCTCAACAACGTTCCATCTGGATATAATCCATCTGAAGGACTTCAAAAGGGTGATCGGGAGGATGAAATCCACCTTGCTCTACGGGAATGCTTTTACCTGGGTTGAACTGACAACAGATCATGCAAGTACGCAATTTCTGTTTGGCTGCTGCTCGTAAATGTTTATTGAACCAGAGATTTTGAATACTGTCTAACATGGCTTTTTCTCCTAAATGTGCAGGACTGTGTACTGTGTTAATGATAACTTGAACCATAGAGTCGGGAAGAAACCATAAAGATTTTCCCTTCGTCATCCATCCCTGTTCTGTCTGGATCCCTCCTAGTTCAATCCATTTCTTGATTTCGTCTGGTGTAGCATGTGTCTGTATGTCAATTACATCTAGGGCGGGATCCTTAACTGTCATACAATGTGTCGGTGTCGAGACTATTGTCTTTGTCAGATCAGTTGTGTGAGTCTGAGTCTGAGCTGTATGCTTGGCTGTTCGGTCTGCCAGGTCGTTACCCTGGGAAATTGTATCTGTGACTTTCGTATGTGCCTTGCACTTCATGATGGATATCGCTGTAGGCAGATGTATTGCGTCTAACAGAGCTTGAATGAGGGGACCGTGCTGAATTTTGGCCCCGTGAGAGGTCAAGAAACCTCTCTCTCGCCAGAGTACACCGAAGTCGTGTACAACTCCGAATGCATAACGTGAATCTGTGTATATGTTAACTCTCTTGTTCTTTGCTCGAATACAGGCTTGAGTCAGAGCGATGAGCTCTGCGGCTTGAGCTGACAGGGTGTCAATACAATTCGTTTCTATGACTTCAGTTTCTGTCGTGACTGCGTAGGCGGCCACTAATTCTCCTGTACTTGTTCTCGTGCATGAACCATCCACATAAAGTGTCAGATCTGGATCTGGTAATGCGGTATCTGTCAAGTCTTGTCTGGGTTTCGTCGTGATGGTAATGACTTCAATACAATCATGTGCCAAAGGGTCTGTCTCACTTAATGGCAGAAGTGTAGCAGGATTCAATGTATTACAACGTCTGATTTCTATGTGTGGCTGAAACAATGTCAATTCATAACCTGTCAGTCGTGCTATAGTGAAGTGCTGAGTCTGTGTTCGGTTTAAAAGAACTTCCACGGAGTGTGGAACTTGTACTGTCAATTGATGTCCTAACACTATGGAATCGCTTTGTCTGATTGCTAGAGCTGTTGCTGCTACTGATTTCAAGCACGCAGGCAGCGCCTGGGCTACTGGATCCAATGTACTAGAAAAATAAGCACACGGTTTGTGTGAACCTGCTTGATCCTGAGTGAGTACTGACAATGCGGTACCTTCACGTTCTGTGACAAAAAGTGTAAAAGGCTTGCTGTAACATGGTGTCGCTAAAACAGGTGCTTGACATAAGGCTTTCTTTAATTCGTCAAAAGCTTGTGTATGTTCCTGAGTCCAAGGGAGGACAGTCAATGTCGCTGCCTCCTGGGTTGTCAACTGTATGAGTGGTTTGGCTAGAAATGCATACTGAGGGATCCATTGTCTACAGTAAGAAGTGAGGCCTATAAAAGCACGTACCTCCTTTTGTGTCTTGGGTTGTGACATGTTTACAATTAACTGGATACGGTCAGGTGTTAGCTGTCTCCCCCCTTTGGACAGCAAGTGCCCAAGGTAAACCACTTGCTGAACACAGAATTGCAGCTTCGAAGGGGACACCTTGTGCCCCTTGTCAGCCAAGAAATGCAAAACCGTCAGTGATGCTTGCTCACATTCAGGTTCGCTGCGGGCGGTGATCAATAGATCATCGACATACTGAAGCAGGGCAGTGTTGTCAGGCATGTGAATACTGTCAAGTTGTCTTTTCAGTGCTTGACTATAGATGCTGGGGCTTTCCGTGAATCCTTGAGGTGCGCGTGCAAATTTGAAGCTTCGACCACTTAAACAGAAACCGAAGAGATATTGGCTTTCCGGATCGATTGGGACACTAAAGAAGGCGTTCTTCAGATCAATTACAGTAAAGAACGTTGCTTCGGAATCAATGGCAGTCAATAGAGACGAGATGTCTGGGACCACGGGATACTGTGGTACAATGCATTTATTCAGTTCTCGTAGATCGATCACTAATCGATAAACTGGGGGTGCATTTGGATCAGTACGTTTAAGAATTGGAATGATAGGGGAGTTACATAAATTTGAGTCAGTTTCTACAACCACTCCTTGTGCAATGAGCTCGTCAATTATTTTCAGTAAAGCCACTACAGCATCTGGAGGTAACTTGTATTGTCGAATTCGTGGTAATACCACTCCTGGCTTGAGTGTGACTCGATATGGTGTAATGTGCATACAACCTACATCAGTGGGGCCTTGTGCCCATAAATGTGCAGGAACATTCTGTAATCTGGGATCAATATCTCTCAACACATAGTGACCCTTGAAGTCACGTAAAAACAGTCTTACTCCTTCCGGAGAACAGCAAATCACAGCTCCTAGAGCTTTCAGTGTCTTGATACCTAACAAGTTTTCTGGACATGATTTCGTTAATAACAAATCTGTGGTGCGAGACAACGGACCAACTAAAAGAGGTACTGGTTTCGATACTTCATTTACAATAGGTTTGCCTGAAAATCCAAGGGAATATTTACAACAAGGGGTGGTGAGGGACAGAGTCTCTGAGATAAGCAGAAAGCTCTCACCCAGTCAAGAGATCAGGGCTAGATCCAACACCGTTTTTTAGCTCACTGCACCATCCCAGTTTCAGAACCTGGCTGTATGCAAATTAGTCTGTTCCTGTCCCAGTGCATGATGGGAACAGGGCAAACCAAACTACAAAAGCCAATTCTTACACTGGGAAGGAAACAAGCTCCCGGGGACCGGTTTCTGGCATTACAGCCGTCTTCGGCCCGGTTTGCTTGAATCCTGATGGTGCAATGAGCAAGGGTCTCACATCTGAGAATACCCTTCCACGCTTAGGGTGGACAAAAATATTTACAACAAGGGGTGGTGAGGGACAGAGTCTCTGAGATAAGCAGAAAGCTCTCACCCAGTCAAGAGATCAGGGCTAGATCCAACACCGTTTTTTAGCTCACTGCACCATCCCAGTTTCAGAACCTGGCTGTATGCAAATTAGTCTGTTCCTGTCCCAGTGCATGATGGGAACAGGGCAAACCAAACTATCAGGATTCAAGCAAGCCGGGCCGAAGAAGGCTGTAATGCCAGAAACCGGTCCCCGGTAGCTTGTCTCCTTTCTGGTGAAGAATTGGCTTGGTAGTTTAGTCTGCCCTGTTCCCATGATGCACTGGGCCAGGGACAGACTGATTTTCATATAGCCAGGTTCTGAGCTGGGATGGGGCAGTGAGATAAATAACGGTGATGGATCAAGCCCTGATCTTTGGACTGGGTAAGAGTGGTCTGTTTAACTCAGACACTCTGTTCATCACCACCCCCTTTTTGTAAATCGTTTTTGGCCACTATAGGTGTGGCAGGGTATACTCAGACATGAGTCCCTTTCTCACGGCTCCATCAGGATTCAAGCAAGCCGGGCCGAAGAAGGCTGAAATGCCAGAAACCGGTCCCCGGTAGCTTGTCTCCTTTCTGGTGAAGAATTGGCTTGGTAGTTTAGTCTGCCCTGTTCCCATGATGCACTGGGCCAGGGACAGACTGATTTGCATATAGCCAGGTTCTGAGCTGGGATGGGGCAGTGAGATAAATAACGGTGATGGATCAAGCCCTGATCTTTGGACTGGGTAAGAGTGGTCTGTTTAACTCAGACACTCTGTTCATCACCACCCCCTTTTTGTAAATCGTTTTTGGCCACTATAGGTGTGGCAGGGTATACTCAGACATGAGTCCCTTTCTCACGGCTCCATCAGGATTCAAGCAAGCCGGGCCGAAGAAGGCTGAAATGCCAGAAACCGGTCCCCGGTAGCTTGTCTCCTTTCTGGTGAAGAATTGGCTTGGTAGTTTAGTCTGCCCTGTTCCCATGATGCACTGGGCCAGGGACAGACTGATTTGCATATAGCCAGGTTCTGAGCTGGGATGGGGCAGTGAGATAAATAACTGTGATGGATCAAGCCCTGATCTTTGGACTGGGTAAGAGTGGTCTGTTTAACTCAGACACTCTGTTCATCACCACCCCCTTTTTGTAAATCGTTTTTGGCCACTATAGGTGTGGCAGGGTATACTCAGACATGAGTCCCTTTCTCACGGCTCCATCAGGATTCAAGCAAGCCGGGCCGAAGAAGGCTGAAATGCCAGAAACCGGTCCCCGGTAGCTTGTCTCCTTTCTGGTGAAGAATTGGCTTGGTAGTTTAGTCTGCCCTGTTCCCATGATGCACTGGGCCAGGGACAGACTGATTTGCATATAGCCAGGTTCTGAGCTGGGATGGGGCAGTGAGATAAATAACGGTGATGGATCAAGCCCTGATCTTTGGACTGGGTAAGAGTGGTCTGTTTAACTCAGACACTCTGTTCATCACCACCCCCTTTTTGTAAATCGTTTTTGGCCACTATAGGTGTGGCAGGGTATACTCAGACATGAGTCCCTTTCTCACGGCTCCATCAGGATTCAAGCAAGCCGGGCCGAAGAAGGCTGAAATGCCAGAAACCGGTCCCCGGTAGCTTGTCTCCTTTCTGGTGAAGAATTGGCTTGGTAGTTTAGTCTGCCCTGTTCCCATGATGCACTGGGCCAGGGACAGACTGATTTGCATATAGCCAGGTTCTGAGCTGGGATGGGGCAGTGAGATAAATAACGGTGATGGATCAAGCCCTGATCTTTGGACTGGGTAAGAGTGGTCTGTTTAACTCAGACACTCTGTTCATCACCACCCCCTTTTTGTAAATCGTTGAAAATCCAAGGGAAACATTCTGGGAGCCTGAGAGGGGTGCCCCTGGAACCTCGTCGTGACTTATTGTCGTCCTGCTTGCCCCTGTATCAATCAAAAACTTTCTATCTTTTCCTAACACTTGGCTATGTACGTAAGGACCCTCTTGATCTACAGGAACCTCAATAAGAGGCAAGCCAACTTCCCTCTCTAGGCTGTTTCATGTGTATCGCTGATAGTCAGGATAATCTGTTTGTGCATACTGGTACATCTGTTGCGTTGCATGTTGTGTTGCGGCAATCGGTTGTGGCTGTGGTACCGCTACGGTCTGTACTGTCTGTTGTGGAGCCTGCATAGGCTGGATATTCTGTGGTACTTGTTGTTGGACCTGGTCCTGTCTAGGTTGACACGGTCTTTCTTTAGTTTTACCTGTAGCTATATTGTGTTTCAAAACTGCACAATCGTTTATATAGTGACCTTGCTGTTTACAATAGTTGCATGTCCCTTTAACAGGAGCTGCTGAATTATTGGACTGTGTCATGCCCTTTTTCTGACCGTCAGCTGGAACTGACTGGGCTACTAACATTTTCATTTTCGTATCTTTCATACGTCTTTGTTCGTGATCATGTTCTTCTCTAATTCTGTTCTGGTGGTACTGTAACATTTGTAACATTTGGGAAGGCGTGTTTGCTTGCCAGGTGCTCTCGACTTTCAGTACACGATTCTTAACTTGGGGCAGGGAATTTTCGACTAACTTGGATACAAAAAGGTGTGGATATGACTCGCTACTTGCTTTCAGGCCACTATTAATAATAAAACATTTCTCAAATCTGGAATAAAAATCACTAGTGTCTTCATCGGGTTTCTGTTTGCAGGCTGAGATTGCATCCCAGTCCTCCTTTTTCGTTGCTAATAAACGTGGCAATACTTGTACTAACAATCCTGGTAATGCTTTAGTTTTATCCCCAAGCCCTAGACCTGGGGTTCGAGTATTTTCTTCGTTCTCTAATGCAGCCCAATCAATCTTTTGCTCTCCCACCTCCCATTCTTTTTCTTTGAGTTTCTCGTAAATACCGGCAGGCAATAATACTTTCAATATTTTCATGATGTCGGGATAGGTATAATCACCCATGAGTAACATGTCTTTTATTTCACGGTGGAAACCTGCAGGGTCTTTATCGTGACTGGGCACTAGTTTCTTCATTTCCAATAATTCCATTTTAGTTATGGGCGTGTACACAAACACACGTCTAAAGGTATTATCAGCATTCCTGACTGGATGCACTTCTCGCAAGGGATTTTATCTGTCTATGTAAAACATTTTTCTTTCTGGGGGTGGAGCTGAAACAAACTGTGGATTCAGGAAAGCACTATATCTGTGTCGATGTTCTAGAATTACCTTAATTAAATCGGTACCCAGGCCCCTCCATTTATTCATGAGTAACTCTATTAATACATCAGGTAAGGGACCTGGATCAGAATGTTGGTTCTTATACAATATAAGGAGGTGTTGTATCATATACATACTAGCTAGTCGCTGTTCGTCTGGGGAAAGATTCAAAAAGGTCTGCGCTAATGCGTCATCACTATATTTATCAGAATTGTCATCCCATTGTACTGCTGACCTGGCTAATTCTTGCTCATCCATGGAATCGAGTACATGGTACCCCATTCGTTCTTGAAGTATTTTATCGGTAGCCTGAAATAGATGTTCAGGAGTCTTCGGATTTGACATAGCGGAGTGAAAAAGTCTCTTGCTTTCTGGGCGTATCGGTTTATTAAAGGATCTACCCTTTCCTACATATGCTATCGTTCCTCTATCTTCTGGCTCATCCTCCTCTGAGGATTTATTCGTGTCTGATTCGTCTGATTCTGCTTCCCTTTCAGCTTTCTCTTTTGCATGAAATACTACTATTTCTTTACGAATTTTCCTGTACATGGTCGCTATACATGCCTTCCTATCATGTTTTCCCTCTGAAATATTCTGACCCCACGTAGTTAGTACCTCCATCTCTTCTTTATTTACACCAGGCCGGTCTCGTTCTCTTATGACACAGTTTATGAGGAATCTTAATAGTACACCTTGAAGGTCTACTTTCTGATGTGCCATAGCCTCGTGAATACATTCCTGACCCTCCCCTGTCTGAACAAAATGATATATCCTGTCTAGGTAATCTTGCATTCCTGGAAATAAAACCAAAAAGTTTGCAGCACGTCTTATACGTATTGAGGCTAATATCATGCAATCGTCTTTGCCTGGAAATGGGTCATATCTACAGTCTGTAAGAAGCTCTTTAAGCTTTTCCATTGTGGCTGGTTTCGGAGTGCGTTCCATCGCTAGTTCTCTAACAGTTAATCGGCGTACTGGTGGCGGGGTATGGTAACCCCCTGTTGCACCTCCTGTGGCAGAGGCTTGAGCATGATCTGTCTGTAGGGTCGTGTCAGGCCCGAAAGGATTAAGCGGTTTAATAGGGTTAATGGGGGGTGCAGGAAGTGGTGGAGGAGTGGCCTGTCGTTGGGGAAGGTTATTAGTGGGTGCAGGTGGAACATTGGTGTATGCGGGTGCTACATCGTCTAAATAAGAAGAAAGGAAAATCTCTGCTGCGGTCTTGTGACGTAATTTAGTCGGAACCAATGGAGGGGGCTGATCTTTCGGTACTTCCGGGGTCGCCTTGGGCAGGCCCTCGGCCAGGACTGGATACAATCCTGTCATAATAGCATTACTACGTCTATCGTGTTGTTCTATCCTAACTCGTTCTCCTTCTTCTAGTAGTTCTTTTTCTTTGGCTTTTTCGGAATCCTCTTTACTTCTCTCTGCTTTTCTGAGTGCTTTCTCTGTCCGTCTGTGCGATTCTTTACACCATAATTCAATGGCATCTTTCTGTGACTGTCTGGCTTTCTTTTTCCATAATGCTTCTTCTACTCTCAAGATGCACTCGGCATCCCATGTCCCTGTAACGGGCCATCTCTGATTCTCTGCTAGATCTTTGGTGTAGTCCACCCACAAGTCGAGATATAATACAGCATCTAAGCCGTGTTTGTGGTACATAAAATACCCTGGAGTGTCCCTGGGTGGGATGGGAACAGCTTCCTCGCGTATCCCTTTCCTAGTTCCTATCTGTTTCAGTTTAGAAAACAGCGGCATTTTTTAGCCGTGATACTTGGTACTTGATACTTACTCGTATTTGGACACTAATACAATAAACACAGTAATGAAAATCAAACAATCACTCATACCACGACATTAGAACACACTAAAACATTTCGGAAAAACGAACAATAACTTGATAGCGGAATACTGGATATACTGCTAAACAGTACAGATACACTGCTAAACAGTGCAGACCGGATCTGTGTACCCAAACCCGTCTTGACCGGACACAAATTAATGCACCCGTCTAGATGCGTCCCCAGCAACGGTACTCACCGGGAAGCACGGAACGGAAGGCCTCGGAAACTCGACACTGGACTGGACCGGACTGGACTCGACTCGATTCGTGACGTAGGTACTTCGGAACTTCGGAACTGGTGGGCCTCTGAACACCTCGGACCTTGCTCTCTCAGCTGGGCTCTGGTCGGGATCCTCCGCACTCCTCACCGCCTCGTCTGGGTGTCGATCGCAGCCTCAGTCACCTCCGTTGGCCTGAGGGAGATACAGGAAATCCTGCGGGTACGCGTAGTTGTCCGTCGCGGCTGTGGCAGGGGACCTGGCCTGCAACGCACCGCCGGCGCGTAAGGTGGGGGAGGGGTCCCTATTCGGGCGCCAATTATGTGGTAAATTTAAATTACCTATACTTAATTTCTATGCGGTAAAGTTCAATAAGAATAACTCAGTCAAAAATGAGAGGCAGAGTCCGTGGCATCTGAGTTTATAAGGGTTTTATTCCTTAAAAAGGAATCGGTTCGAACCAGGTATCATGTTCCATCACCACGAAGGTTCAGGAAGGGATAGACAATGCTTTATTAACAGAATATCATATATATAGTCAATGCATATAGTGGTGATGAATACAGAAGGCGTAACAGCTGAGAGAAAAGAGATAAGAACACATGTGCGTAACAGAAGGCGTGCATGAGGGCGTACACGGAGGTGTGTGCTAGACAACGTCATATGAAAGTGTCACAGGTAGGTGGATCCATAGAGGAATCCTGCAGTGTCAGCAGAAATACATGGCAGAGATGCGCGCGCAGCAGCATGACGTGTGATTGACGTGGAACTGGAGGGTGAAGGGGACTTGACATTTAGCCCTACATGAGGAGACAGAAGTCTGGTGTGTCAGAACAACCTAATCCCAAATCATATCTGGTATCTTGTGTTTGAGGAACTGTATTATTTAGAAGGAAAGGTCTCTCGGGCAGAGGCTATTCTATACTGACTGCTAGTGCGTGCATATGCGACTACGTGTCTACGTGTAAAGCAAGGGGCCATGGGCCTACCATGGTAACGGGAGCTATGAATTACTTGCATGGAGACAGAAAGGCCGGGCCCTTTGCTCTGCAGCTGGGAAGGATGTTTACCTAAACTACTAGACAGGAATGTATTTTCGAGGAGCGGAGCAGATAACTTGAAGGCAAAATACAGTCTTGGCAGGCAAGCAGGTCGAGCCAGGCACCGCTCGCCGCACAGGGAGTAAGGCAAGGGCCATGGAAGCGGCAGGCTGCAGCTTTCAGAGACAAAAGGCAGAAAGGGCTCGATGGCAGGAATCAGGGCCTAACTCACCAGAGCCAGGAAAACGTGAAAGTGCACCATGTAAAGACGGTGGCAAGGCATACTTAGGAACTGAATATTCGACCCATTCATGGTGGATCTGAAAGAGGACATGTTAACGTTGGACGCAAATGTATTTGCGTCTTCATAGCTGGTTGTGGAGGGAACATACATGTACTTGAAGCACGTACATGGAGCCGTTGGGGTCTACGTTAGGGGACACAATTGACCATAAAAATTCACATTACCTCAAGACAATAGGTCTCGCATTAGGAAAGTTTGAGCTATTGGTATTGTAAATGACAAATATTTTATTTATGTGTTGGTTTTGAAAATAGCAAAATTAATAGCTTTGTCATTTACAATGCCAATAGTTGTAAGTTTCGCAAATGTGACACCTTTAGTTTTGTAATGCGATATGTGTTGTATTTACATGCCTTAGATTGTATATAATAGTGTGCACATTCTTTCAGAAAGACATGCTCCAATATAACTCAAAGCAAACTTGAGCATTATCTCAACAAGAGAGGGGCTTACAATAGACCTGCCTAGTGCCATATATCCACTGATGGCGCTATATAAATACAACTAATATCTGTATTAGGCATGCTTGTAAATTATATAATAGCTCACAAAACAAAGGAGTGCTATGTGACACCTTCAGACTCATTCTAGCACTTTGAAGCTTTGTATTTTCCGCTGCAGGAATAGGCCTTTAAAAACATGTTCTATTGGGTTAAAGAAAACAGGACTGTCTGCATGTGTCTCACCTGTCAGGGAGCACTTGACATCAATGCAGAAAGAGGCATGAAGCAGCAGAAAGAAGGACAGCAAAAGAAGCTTTGAGAGCGGGTAAGAAAGCAATGCAAAGAAGTGAGAACAACAAAAGAAAGGAGACGGGGAGAAAGGGAAGAGAGAGAGAGAAAGAGGAATAGTGAGAGATAGGCAAAAAAGAGAACTGGAGAGTGAGAATAAGGATCTAGGGACACGAGCAAAGGAGAGAAGTAAAGGAGAGAAGTAAAGGGGGGTACACGAGAGAATGAAGACAGCCACGTAGCACTTAAAATGTATTCCTATATGAATGCAGCTTAATTGACTCTGCTCACTTCCGCATGCATTGGCCATTGCCACTGTCAGTGCTGCCAACTACGGTAACACAGCTACTAACCATCACACTCCTTCAGTCGTGAACGTACCGTAACAGCGTATATTAACTCTCTCTCCTACTAATGTATTTAGATAAATTCAATAGAAACATCCGCAAACACCGTCTACCCCATGACAAAGTCGATGATTCACTCGCATGGATTAAAGTAGTCTTGCAAAATGTTGACATCATTAGGTCATTTTACAAACAGAAGGTTTCGTGCCCATGAGGTATGCGGAAAACTCATCATACGAAACTACTTTCAACGTACACGGTTCAGTGCTGTACTCAGACGCCAGGCATGTGAATCTCTAAAGTGCCCATGCTTGCTTGTTAAAGAAATTAAAGTATTAGCATGGCATTAATTACTCGGATATGGTACTACTTGAAACTTTTTTAAAAAACACTTGTTTATTATAAAAGTAAAAAAAATGACGCGCGCTGCTACTCTGACAGCAGACCAGTATTAATGTCCGTAATGTATAGAACTAACCAGCCTGCTTATCAGTGCTGCGCGCCTCGTGAACAGCAGACTCCCCCTGCATTCTAAAGGAACTGCTCACGAGGCGCGCGGCGCAATCCGATTCTTTGGACAGGAGCGGCGGTGAAAGATGATCTGAATCTGGTCAGAGGGACCCTGCCGCCCGCCTACCGTAAGGTTCAGCCTCTAAGTGACGTCAGGCGGGCGCATGCACTTCTGCGCAGGCGCAGAGTGTTCTTGGCCGCTTCTGTGGCTCTGCTTGCTGATGGCGTACAAGAGGCGATGGAAGGCACAGGAGCCCCTGGCCGCGTCGCGCCCGCCCGCCCACCATCCATCCATCGGGAGCCGGGCAGAAGGAGCCCACAAGAAAACAGGGATTCCAGCAAGAAAAGAGCCCGGTGAGGTAAGGGGGGGGGGGGAGTGTGTGTGTATGCAGTTTGTGTGTGTGTGCCTGCGTGTGTGTGTGTGTGTGTGTGTGAGTGTGGCTGTATGTATGTGTGCGCGCGCGACTGCATGGCTGACTTCCTGGGAATCTGAGATAGGATATGTGCCAGCCGTGCACGCCCACGAGGTGCAATCGGCGCGTGTCTGAACCTTGTCTCAAATTCCCAGGAAACTGAAAACAATAGTTGGCGAGCTGACCGCATGCTACGCATGCCCAACTCCAGCTCGCCCTAAAAAGCATTTGCAATGCAATTGGTCTCGCATTGTTAAAGTTTGAGCTATTGGCATTGCTAATAATAATGCAACGCCAATAACTCAAACATTTAGTAATGCGAGATCTATTGCATTGCAAATGCTTATTATATCTTTTACTTCAGCACGGAGAAGTATTGTTCACCTTTTAAAACCCATATGAAAAGGGTTTACAAGTAATGTTTAGCTCACAACATATAAACACCTGAACGGACGGGTGACCGCTGTCTGTTGCCATAGCAGCCAGATCTAATTACATGATTTATCATGTGTGCTGGAAATGTACAACGCTGCCATTTATCGACAAGATGGAAAGGGGGGGGGAGAGGGGAGAGAGTGAGAGGGCTGGGGGGGGGACAAATCAGCCTTGGAGTTACCCACACACCCACGCCCAATCGACTGCCGCCTTGAGTGCCACGGATGGCCTTAAGACTCTCAGGGGGAGGACGCTAGCGCCTAGGGGCATACACTTCACATCGGAGAGAGGTCTCAATTATTTCATTGTTTACAATAGCAGCTTCTTTATACGGTGCATCGAAGACGAAATGCATGACAAGTTGGCAGTAAGCAAATACCACATTATCATCATGATGAGTGCTACTGCGCCCTCTGTCTCTCGAGCTGTCACCCTGAGACCTCTGCTTTCAGCGCCCGCCGAAAACTAAAATGCTTCTTGGAGTTAGGATTGGCACCTGTCTCAGGGAAGCATCTGCATTGTAACACAAAATGATACCCCCCCCCCCTCCCGAATGTGATGGAGTCACTGATTTTCCCATATATCAAAAATATGCATTCGCCATGAGCTTAAAAGGCTCCCCCCGAAGTACTAGACCCCCCCCAAAAAAAAGGTTAAGGACCCCCTGCGCCGCAGTGGCCACCGTTTCCTCCCTGGGAACCACACGCGCATTTTCCACATGTTTTGAAATCCTGGATAGAAAGGGAACTTATACTTGAATATTGAACTGTGTAAAATCCTCTGTATTTTTAAACATTGAAATGCTGCCTCTATTTACTTTGATAATCATTGGTGACTAGGTGACGTAACTCTCAAAAACTTTTGAAGGGATTTGTTTGTATTTGCATTTTAAAGTTTTATTTTCGAATGGGGAAAATACTACCTTTGGCTGGTTTCCTTCAATTTTCTTCCTGGCTTTGACATAAAAACGCGAAAGTGTCGGTAAAATCCTGCACACATGGCATCCTGGGGGTCTAAATGGCAGGCTACTGTATTGTTTTTTATACAGAGCTGAGACCCAGGGGTTTTCCAGTTCTAATAACGTGGTTCTGGTATTAGCCAGCACTAACTTGAGATAAAAAGAAAATATGACAGAATAAGCTAAAACAGAAACTGCCTCAGCCTCGGAAAAGATACTGTTCTTGTTAAGTTTCATGTTTTAATTACTCTTGCATTCCCTAAGAGTGTTTGCTTTTCTCGGGATGATGTGTTTCCGTAGTTTTTCATGCAACGTATTACTCATATATAGTGCCTAGTGTGAAAGGAGTTGCTTCTATGGAGGTGTGTGGGTTGATGTTGTGGGTGGGCCACGACTGTTAGTTGTGGAGTCCTGTCAGAATGCAGTGTGAATTTTGTCACAGTGCCTGTCACTGTGATATAAAGGGGCTTTGAACGCATGCTCATCCAAACCTTGGCCTCTCCGCGGAGCACACAGAGCAATGTCCTGGCGTGCCAATAATATTTTGGATTACGTGCAAAAGCGTGTGAAGGATGAACACAGCTGTCAAAATACTGACAGGGTGAAAGTTAAAGAAAATACAGTGCGTGTAGGTGAGCGGGTATGTTGTGCGTGGGGGGATTGGTGAAGTGCAGGAGATGGGAGGAAGTATGTGAAAGTGAATGTAAAAAGAAGGTGCTGGAGAGAAAGACAGCGTGAGATATGCAGATTGAGTATTTCAGAAAGATATGAGGAGAAAAGGAGTGTAAATGTCTAACAAAGAGACTGCAGAAGAGAGTGATGTGAAGACAACAATGGGACAGACTGAGACAATCCGAAGACCTTGCCCCTTGTGCGGACTATAATAATGTTTAATTGATAGTCTACTTAATGAAAAGTAATGTATATATATATATATGTGTGCATTTTTTTTTATCTGTGGCCCCTTGTGTGCTCCTCCCCCCTAAAACTCACATCCAGAGACCCCACTGTCTGTTCTGAGCTAGCACTGCTGAAAGGGCTTATTGTTACGCCTGTTATTTACAGCGGTTAGAAAGGAGAAGCGCAGAATGAAGCACTACATACAAACTAGTTTTATAAAGTACCCATTCTATGCGTGTCAATGGGCCGGCTCCTAAGTGCTGTGGGTGGGTTGCAGCTGCGAGACATGGGAACATTCTCACTGAGGCATTCTAAAGACTGTGCATGCTCCTGTCGGGCTGCACAGGTCCCACATGGTTGTCGTCATACCTTTGGCCGCTGTTAGAGGTCAGGTGTGCAGAGCAGACGGTGCGGTTTGCGGAGTGCCGATGGGCGGAGTATCTGCTTTTCAAGTCCTGTTGCTGAAGCCTACACTCAATTATAGTGCAAATTGCCACTATGTAGGAGCCAATGCTTGTCGCCTGTACTGTGGGTGAGAGAATCAAGGTCACAGGTTCGAATCCCAGACCAGCGGATTGCAACTTTCCTCTATAAGAGTTAGGCTTTTTTCCCCCGTTAGAATCACTACTTTAAATTCCATGTACTTGCAGCCCAGGCTTGGCAGATTGTGTTCGAGTAAAACAAGTTTGCAGGTATGAATCTCCCTTTCAAATTAAGGGCGTGCAGATACTCGGATAGTACCTGCCCATTTAGAGCACTGGCAACAACTTCAAACAAAACACCCTGAATGATAATGCGCCACGTGGTGAGAGTTCAGCGAAGAGGCGCCGGTGCTCCGGAGACAACCATACACCGACCCTGGCCCACCGCGGTGTGTTATGTGTCTGACTGCAGTTACAAGGACGAGCAGCAACCACCGACCTCGAGGTCGCGTGCAGCAGGCCTACCTACCTTGTGAACAATCATCGCGGGGCACGGAGCAGCACTCGGAAAAAAGCCAGCGGAAGACGACGTGGCCCGGGGTTAATTATTATTCCCACATTAGGCTACAAAGCTGCCACACAAAGAAAGACATCACGTGTAATCGAATCTTGGAAACCAGTCCTTAATTTGACAGCTGTTTGACAACCGCAAAATGGAACTAGCTGCACTTGGCCATGACGTGCTTCCAATCCACGCTGCTGCTGCGTCGCCTCTTGCGGTGCCTCCTTTACTGATAGTGTCGAGCTGGCGCTGGGGTGCCTCGAGCTGCTGCAGCGGGCCCCGACTTCTTTCGTCCACCTCGTGTCCCCTCGGACGCATTGCTGATGAGTTTACTAAACCCATTGCAGACAATGGCTGTGACCGTGCGCTGTAGGAGACACGCACTGTGAAACTGAAAGTGCGAGAAGAGACGCGCGTGTTCACAGCGCCCGTGTCTCATAAGGCGCGCGGTCATAAAGCGCGCTCACAAGGCCAAATCCAAGGCGGAAAATGCGCCCGTCCGACTGGTGTCCGCATATTTGTATACTAAAGTATACACGAGGTCCATCGCTACGCTCGACCTAAAAATGACTATTGATCTTTTCAACTGTTGTGTTCATCTTTATTGATCTGACAAAAGAAAGATGAATCACAGTCCAAATGAGATTATTGCAAATGTTAGCATGGCTCGGGCCATCAGTTGATGGAGTGCCATTAATCATCTCAAATGGTGACCTGTCCGCTCTTGCACAGTGGTCAGACTGTTGGCTAATCACGTGCCTATTGATCTCGTTCGCAGCCCTCACGCATGATTGTGTCTTCTCTATCCACAGCAGTAGGTGGTTGAGGGTCAGTAGTGTGAAATAATTATATTTTTATTTGTGCACCGAGCTACAATTATTTTCGAAATCTGAGCCAACTGCAGCGATGTGTGTGATACTTTATCACCCAAAGCTTTTCTGTACGGGTCATTTTGTTAGACAATCTGACAGGTATTTATTGTGAATGGTCATATGGGCGGTATAGTAGATTTATGTCCCGATTGCCCAAGGGTAAGGACAATAGGCACAACGTGAAACAAATAAATAAACCAATCGGCATAACAAGCCGTGAGCGTGCACTCTCCCGAACTTCCGGTTTCGGGATGTGCACGCTCACGGCAGTCGTGGGGCGGGACTTCTGTCTTTGCGAGAAGTCCGCGCCCACGGAGTGAATGGCCCAGAGAAGCGGTGGCAGCAGAAGTCAGGAGTGGCGGCTGAGGCGGTAAGTGGGGCTTGGGGGGCTTGGCACCTGTGTGTGAGCGTGTGTGTATGCAGTGTGTGTGTGCATGCAGTGTGTGTGTGCGCATGCAGTGTGTGTGTGCGCGTGCGACTGGAGAGGCATGGCTGACCCTGGCAATCTGGAGATGTGCTTCTGGAGATGTGCACGGCTCTGGGAGGCTGGGTCATGCGCGTCCACGATGTGCAATCGGCGCTCGTGGCCAGGCCTGGCTCCGTTGAGAGCTGACTCAATCACAATAGGTCTCGAACGAGACCTAAAAAGGA